>NC_045436.1:53566939-53845063 GCF_002776525.5 Piliocolobus tephrosceles
TCTAGAAGAAATGGATAATTTCCTGGACACTTACACTCTCCCAAGACTAAACCAGGAAGAAATTGAATCCCTGAATAGACCAATAGCAGGCTCTGATATTGAGGCAATAATTAATAGCCTACCAACCAAAAAAAGTCCAGGACCACATGGATTCACAGCTGAATTCTACCAGAGGTACAAAGAGGAGCTGGTACCATTCCTTCTGAATCTATTCCAATCAATTGAAAAAAAGGGAATCCTCCCTAACTCATTTTATGAGGCCAACATCATCCTGATACCAAAGCCTGGCAGAGACACAACAAAAAAAGAGAATTTTTTATCAATATCCCTGATGAACATCGATGTAAAAATCCTCAATAAAATACTGGCAAAACGGATTCAGCAGCACATCAAAAAGCTTATCCACCATGATCAAGTGGGCTTCATCCCTGGGATGCAAGGCTGGTTCAACATTCGCAAATCAATAAACATAATCCAGCATATAAACAGAACCAAAGACAAGAACCACATGATTATCTCAATAGATGCAGAAAAGGCTTTTGACAAAATATTTTATACTTTAAATAACGAAGATGAGAAATAAATTCACACTAAACAAAATTCAACTTTCAAATTCTCATTTGTTCAACTTCATCATAGCATTTGAAGAGTCTAATGCCATAGATACAAAATTTTTAAAAGAAAAAATAATAAATAAATATTAATATCTAATAGATTTCTCAAAAAAAGCTCATAAATTCAAGTGCATAAAACTAAGAATGATGTCTGCATGTAGTAATCAGAGCATTAGAAGTTATTCCATATTTGGGGACTGAGAAACATTACATACGTATCATGAGTTTATAAAGATCATTGAAATCATCTGCCTGAAGCAAATCTTAATAGACTTTATTAATTGGCTTTGGTTGGTTAGTTTGTTTTAATTTCATGAGCTGGTAAATTTCTTTTAGAAATTGGTGATTTGCCTAACTTTTCAGCTTTTTATTGTCTTATTCATCAATAATTTGATGGGGAGTTTCTTTCATAAAACACTTGCTTACATCAATCTGATTACTAATTATCTTCATTACTATTATTATTATTTAATGTTTGTGATTATTTATTTGTGTTTGTTATTGTTACACAGCTTTCTTTACTTTTTTAAAAAATCTGAAATATCTTGCTTCTGTGGATTTTAAAATAGAGTATATCTTCTCTGGGTACCTTGAAATTTTATTTTTTTAAATTATTTTCTTTATCTTAAGCCAGAACATAACAAAAATGAACATTGTAAATACTTTAAAATATAAAAGCGAATTAGTTTCAACTCATGTTTTCTGGATTACCTATGGGCAGCATTAAGCTACTTCTGTACATATAGGAGCCAGCAGAACAAAAGGTGACAGTGAATCCTTTACTTTCAGGTCTTTCAGTGGTTTGGATTTCACATCTCATTACTCTGTCTTTTTTCATCTCTTTCTGTTTTGCCTTACTCTATCTCATAACAAACAACCTTTAGAGAAACTCAAAATAATTTCACACTTATTTTAGAGGTGAAAAAGCAAAAAAAAAAAAAAAAAAAAGCAAAAAAAGAAAGTAGATTAACGTTCGTAAACATAAATTAATTTAACAGCAGAAGGGACAACACATTATTTAAGGAAATGTGAAGAAAAATAAGACAGAGATCTCATATGAAAAAGGAGCCTATAATTTTTATTAACAAGTAAAACTCCACAACACTTTATTTCTTCTTTAAAAATGATCTGCACAAATCATAGAGATCCCAATGAATATCACAAATGTGAAAGGACCACCCCTTCGCATTACCATGGTTGCAGAAATGTGTTCAAGATTCTGTAGTTTAGAGGTCTAAATGGGACTTTCCCAGGAAGCTTACCAGGTCTTATGAGAATAAATACTAACATCTAATTATAGGTAGAAGAAAATATTATGCCTTCATCTTAGACTATGGGAAGAGTAAATACTGTGGCATTTAAAATTTTTTAATTGATGTGTAATAATTGTTCATATTAATAGAGTACACGTTTTGATTTTAATAGAACTAATTACTATTAGTAATTTTATATTACTAAATGTATAGTGACTAGACCACTAACAGCAATTACTGATGTAGGCTATTATCAGGGTAATTAGCATAGCCAGCATCTCCAGCATTTATCATTTCTTTGTCTTGGGAACATTCAACATCTTCCTTCTAGTTATCTGAAACTGTATCAAACATTGTCAACTATAGTCATCCTAAAGTAGTATAGAACACTAGAAAATTTCCCTCCATCTAGCTAAAATTATATACCCCTTAATAAATCTCTCCCTATTCCTCCCTTCCCACACCCTTCCTGTGTTCTACTTTTTAATTTCTGTGAGACCAACATTTTTAGTTTCCACATAGGAGTGAGAATATGCAGTGTCTAACTTTTTGTTCCTGGCTTATTTCACTCTAGTTACATCTATGTTGTTACGAATGACAGATTTTCATTCTTTTAATCTTTTATGGCCAAAAAGTATCCCATTGTGTATATCACGCAATATGATATTGTGTATATATCACATTCTCCTCATCAATATATCTGTTTTTGGACACCTATAGGTTAATTCACTACGGTGAATAGTGCTGCAGTGAACATGGTGATGCAGATGTTCAACACACTGATCTTATTTTTCATTTGGATAAATGCCCAGTAGTTGGAATTGCTGGCTCATCTGGTCATTCCTTTTTTAGTTTTTTGAGGAATCTTCATACTGTTTTCCATAGTGGCTGTACTAGTTTACATTCAAACCAATAGTATTTAAGAGTTCCCTTTTAGCTGCATCCTCTCCAGTACTTTATATTATTGTCTTTTGGATAATGCCCACAATACTTTTGTTTTCTTCTTTTGATAATTGTCTGTTTAGGTAACTTGTCCATTTTTTAATCAGAATTTTTTTTTTCGTGTTGAGATGTTTGAGTTCATTGGATATGGTGAATATTAAACACGTGTTGAATGAATAGTTTGTAAATATTTCTCCCATTCTCTAAACTGTCTTTTTACTCTGTTGTTTCTTTTTTATACAGAAGCTTTTGAGTTTGATATAAAGTCCTATTTTTTTTCTTTTTTTTGTTTTGTTGCCTGTGCTTTTGTAGTCTTACAAAATCTTTTCCTATATGAATGCCTGAAAAAGTCCCATATGTTTTATTCTAATTTTTTAAAATTATACTTTAAGTTATGGGGTACATGTGCAGAACGTTCAGGTTTGTTGGTATACATGTGCAATGGTGGCTTACTGCACCCATCAACCTGTCATCTACATTAAGTATTTCTCCTAATGCTATCCCTCCCCTACCCCCCATTCCTGACAGGCCCTGGTGTGTGATATTCCCCTCTCTGTGTTTATGTGTTCTTATTGTTCAACTCCCTTGAGTCTTACATTTGTGTATTTTATCTCCTTTAAGTTGGTTTTTGTATAGGATGATAGGTGGGGGTATAATTTTATTCTTCTACACAAGGATATCCAGTTTTCCCAGCACACTTATAAGTAATTTTATACAAAAATAAGAAAGAATTACATTTCAGGGATTGATTTTATTCAAGTATTGTTTACCATGATCAACCTTGAACATAATGCTATAAAATATTAATTACTATAAAGTTTATATATATGTAAATATATGCATATATACTTACATGTATATAAGCATTTTCTGTATTTAAAGAAAAAAATTTCATGAAATTCTTGTAACAGAATTTCTTGAAAACCGTATTTTAAAGTCTAATCAACCTTATTTTTAACGTATTAGTTCAAAAAATTAATGAAAGAGATCCATACCTAGGTATAACCTTTTCTCAAAGTCTTGACTAATCTAGGATGAGAAACTGAACAGTATACCATCTGAAGTGTCTAGTAATACATAAAAATGACTAAATATGTGATGGACTAGGAAAACATGACTGAAGGAAAATTAATAAATAAATAATCCAAGATAAACCAGAGATAGAAATTAGCAGGCAGGAATTTTAAACCAGTTGTTTGAAATATGTGCAAACACTTTAAGAAAAGCAAATCTTAATAAGTAAAACTAAAAATAGAACTACTACAAAAACAAAATGAAAGTTCTAAGAAGTTAAAGTAAAAATTTATTGGATGTAACTAACAAAAGATTAAAGATGGCAAAGAAAGATTCAGCGACCTAGTAGACAAAGCAATAGAATGTATACAATCGGGTGAAGTGGCTCACACCTGTAATATCAGTGCTTTGGACAGCTGAGGAGAGAGGATCTCTTGAGCCCAGGAACTTGAGATGAGTCTGGGCAGCATTGTGAGACTCTAATCTCTACAAACATTTAAGAAATTAGCTGGCTGTGTTGGTGCATACTGATAGTTCTAGCTACTTGAGAGGCTGAGGTGGGAGAACCACTTGGGCCCAGGAGTCAGAAGATGCAGTGAACTATGATTATGTTGCTGCACTCGAGCTTGGGAGACAGAGCAAAACTTTGTTTCTAAAAATCAATTAATCAATCAATAAAAACTGTAAAATATGAAGTACAGGCAACAAAACAGGCAGCAAAACAGATTGAAAAATAAGTAAAGTTGATGCCTGTACCCAGTGGGTCCAGAATATGCTAATTAGATTCTTAGGATAGACAGAATGTGAGAGGGGAATATGTGTGTGTGTGTGTGTGTGTGTGTGTGTATGCGCATGTGCGTGCATGTGTATTTGAGGAAGTAATGGCAAAGATGTCCCAAAGAAGAAGAAAAATACAAATTCACAGACTCGAGATGTACAGGAACCCTTTAGCAGGACAAACGCAAAGAGAATCACACCTAGACATATTGTAATTAAATTGCTGACAACTAAATATAAATCTTGAAAGTAGTCAGAATAAAATAAAAATGAAACAAATAATGGTGGAATTCCCAAGAATCAGAAAATATCAATGCGAGCACACAATGAATGGGCCAATATCTTTAAGGTGCTTATAGGAAAAGTGAAAAAGTGCTTATAGGAAAAGTGAAAAAAGTGAAAAAGTGCCACAAAAGCTGCTATGAGAAATTTTCAGACTCCAAATGGAGCTGACCAAAATAGAGGCTGAGACTAGATAAATACTTTGAATAAATGCAAAAGACTGGCTTTTTTATTCTTCTCTTAATTGCCTTAATATACAAGTTATAATTTAATACAAAATTATAACCTTGTATGGTTATGTTTATAACACATGTAGATGCAAAATGTATGTCCATGGTACAACAAATTTGAGGCAAATTAAATATGAATATTATAAAATTCATACATTTTGCATAAAGTGTTAAAATATTAACCCTATACTGAGATAAACAAACATAAAATAATCCCAACAGCAATCATACAATAGATACAGAGTGATATGGCAGAAAGTCCATTAATGGAATTTAAGTGGAATATTAAAAAAAAAAGTTGATCAATTCAAGAAAAAGAATAAAAATACAAAAGACAAATGGGAAAATAAAAAGGAATCACTAGATATGGATGAAAAATTATAAATATAAATACAACTACATTACATCAAATATAAATTGAATTTACAATTCAATTAAAATGTACAGATTGTTCCAAATTGCCAGCCTAATCTCTAAAAACAAAAAAATGATAAATCATGCAAAATTATTTATTTCAATAAGATGCACTTCAAATGTAAAGACATGAATGACTCACAAGTAAAATATTAAATGTATCCCATGCTAATATTAAACATAAGCAAGCTAGTGTTGCTATATTAATATCAGATAAAATGAACTTCAAGACAAGCCATTGTACAAGAAATAAAGAGGGTCATTTAACATAAATCTTAAAAAACTGTATCTTGAAGACTAACTTTTAATTGAGCCTAATCAATAATTCCCACTCATATCTCACATATTGAGAGTTTTATTATTATTCCATACCAGAAATTGTTTACTGACCTAGGATTTGTATATATTCAATATTTTAATGTATCTGATGGTTAGACTGTCATTACATAAAATATACTTTTGATCTTGTGCTGTGTAGTCTTTAACTCCCATTTATTTATAGGTCAGTGTCATAAGAGATAAGAGGCATTATTAATGCTGCATGACAGAGACTAAAGAATTATTGTTCTGTTCTGTACAAGCTCTTGTGGAACAATGAGAAATCAGAGAAAGAACAAGAGGTCATCTGCAGCCAAACCTGGTCAGAAGGATTATAGAACATTTTATCTTTCTTTTGTTCCCTCAATCCTATTGTCATCATTCAATTAGAAGTATTATTTTGAACAGCTTTAATAGAAAATAAATGGACTTAACTTTTTTTCGGATTTGTTGTGCCCTGCATTTCAAAATAAATATTAGTCACTGAGCTAAGATATATCAGACAACATCAGGGATACTAAGTTATTAATCAAATGAATTTTAAAGTGAAAATGCTGATATCATATGCTGGATGTAGGCTCTCACCTAGTGAGGATCTGTTAGATAAATAGTGCCTTGTTACTGCTAAAGCTAAACAAATATAAAAAGAAAGCAGAGATGGGTTCCTTTGCTCAGCTTAAGCCATGACAGACACAATCTATTCCTGCTACTACTAATCCTACAATACTTAAGGATTCTTACCTTTAAAAAAATTGCTTTTCACAGAATATATAACTATAAAAATGATTGCATGCTATTAGCATCGTCTATGTAGTCACCTTTTTCATACTTGGTAATATAAACCTATTAGTTAGGATGATCCTGCAACACAAGAAAAAAGAACATATCCCCCAAAATGAAAAGGAAACCAGAGTAACAGATAATGAGCGTTGGCTGTTTAAATATAAGCTCAAATATTTGCCAGAACATGGGGAAATCATGTCAACAAGATTTACAATTACTGTCACATTTCCAAATCAAAAGATTGATAAAAATTAGGGATTGAATTTTTCTGTTTTACCTGAAGAAATGCAGTTGTATACTTTTTAAATGTTAGCAAATATCTAACTAATAAAAAAATTAGTTTCTTTTCATTGATATTTTGAACATAATAATTTTAAATTTATAATTTAGATACCTATTCTGATTTTTTAAAATAATATTTGAAACCATTTAGAATGCTTTGTTACAAGTAGATAATAGTTGTTTAAAATCAATTTTGAAAATCAAATTCCAAATTCAGTATGAGTTTACAATTTTTTTATTCAAAGAATTTAAACATTGTCTTGATATTATGCCACATGTTTAATTCAAACTAGGATTTCTTTCCATTGAAAAACAATTTTAATTGATGGCTTAATTTAAAGAATGGCTCATTTACTGAATTATTTGAATTTTACGTACAGATTAAAATAGTTCACATTAAGTAAGCAATATACCATTTAACAGAGTTTTCTTTCTTGACTGGGGTTTACTATTATCAAAAATATTACATATGTTGGGAACATCTTCTGTATGAAGCATATGACACAGGACTTACTCTCTGGTGAAACCATGGTAGGAACAACTGCCATGGAGGCACTCATGGGTATGCCAGCAGAGAAAACAGGTGACCCAAACCAAATATCTCCAAGAGCTGGAACATGAAGAAGCCTCCACTTATAATGGTTTTGAGGTGTTGTCTCAGTTTGAGTCGTAACATTACCCATGCTCCTACTTTTATCCATGAAAGGAAATTTGAGTGATTTTTTTTGGAATAACTGTGCATAATACCTTTTAGAATGTGCTATGGAGCATAAAAATACAAAGTTCATTCTGAAAAGAAGGACACCGACGAGACATCAAGTCATATCTTATGATTACTAGCTTTGTAATATTTGCATAAGACATCATTTCTTTCAACTTCACTTTCTTCAATACCTTATACAGGTCTTGAGAGGATTAATGGAATAATAAACATAAAGTGATTAGCAGAAGATCCTTAGAAAAAGACATCAGTTAGTTGTTATTATCATATTTTACTATGCAAAGTAGTAGTGATATTAGATGTTGCTGATGAAAATAGGAATAAAATACATATATAAAATACATATATGAACAAGCTAAATGTTAGACCATTCATTCTCAATCATTTCAAACCAACTTCTCATATATTGTAGTGAATTTGTTATCATGCAATAATAAACAGAGAAACTGTAACCCAACTTCATAGGCAGCTACAAAAAAATAATATAATGCCCTAACTGTTTTAGGAAACATAAAAGCAAATTTAAGTTAAAAAATAATATGTCCTTTAATAATCACACCTTTGGGAGAAGACACAAGCCTTTGTATCATATTAAACAGACAATTGCCACTGATAGTGGTAGGTGAATATCAAGAGTGGCATTGCCTTTGCTGATATAAGTTGGGGGAAATACTGAACAGTTTTTCATTATATGTCCCCCCAGAAACATTTTATTTATATACAAAATATTAGTTCTAGGTTTTATCATATATAAATACATATCAGATCATTCAAAATAAGTACATGACAAAGGTCTATTTTTGCACAGTGCAGAATATCTAACAGTCCTCATCCATATACATTCAATGCCATTCACATGTGACAACAAAATGCTCATACAAATTTCCAGATGCCTCACTGAATGGCATTTTCCTTACTATGATACTCCCTTTTGCATAACAATTCCTATGACAACTGAGCAAAGAAGACATCTTTTTTGTTGTTCCAGCTTTGTCAAAGAAGGATATTAAAATTGTGTGGCATTTAAAAAATTATCATACCTTGGGATTCAGATTTTACAATGCTTTACTTCTTTTTTCCCTTCCATTCTTCTCTCACTTCACATTTTCTTCTTTCTTTCAAACAGTATTTATTAAACAGCTATCATATTAAGAAGAATTCTATTTAGGCACTGATGATAGAATAGTGAACAAGAAAACAGATCTTCCCATAGTCATAAAGTTATGAGATGGAGAGGCTAGAAATGAAGAGAAGTAATTACAATAAAGTGTGTGGGGGTGTGGGGGTGGGTGGGTGTGGGTGTGTTAAATTGAAGATGAGATAAAAAATCTGTACATCTAGATATAAATATGAGATCTTTTGGTTAAGGGTGGATTAGAAAAAAGAAAGGGACAAAAGGCAGAAGGAAGTGAGAGAGGCTGACAAGGTTGATGACTATTTTACAGAGGAAAGTTACTAATGACATGTCTCAGGAAGTACTACTTGAAAAATACTGATGTGACACTGTGATAAGATCTGAGGGAAACATTTGTCTGGTGAAAAAAATCTAAGAGTAAAGTTCCTAGGTAAGGCAGAACTGGCTTAACATGCTTAAGGAGTGAAAAGTAGCAAGCCTACCTAACATGAAGTGTGTGATAATGGGAAGATAAATGAGAGATTAATTTGGAAACGTCATGAGAAGACAGTTTGTACAGGGCATTATAGGAGCTTAAACCTCTTTGTAAAGGAGATGAGAAGCTGTAAGAGGGTTTGATATTTAAAAGCATAACTCCAGATAAGGAACTGAGTAGAACTCTGTGAAATGGGAGATTGTATTGTTGAGGCTGTATGAAAGTAGAACAGACAGTATTTGAGGATGTATTGGTGAGGTAGGCAGAGTAAAACTAAGCATCATGTTTGAGAATGAACATCTAGGTGAATAATGTTACAATTTACTGCAATACAAAAGACATGGGGAGTAGGTTATAACAGGGACATGGTAGAGTTGAAACAAGATATTTGGAGACATTATGCTTGAATTTCCTATTCAATATCCAAGTGAAAAACCAAGAAGGAAGTAAAGCTAAGTAAAATATATAAATTTTGAGCTTAGCCATGAGTCATTACTAGAGAAATATATCTATTTCTCATCAGCAGTTTATGTGGATCTTTGGGAAATAAAAATGGAATCTAATAAAAGGATTTAACTACAAAAATTACAAATATTTTCAAAAATATTAAACCATAAAATGGTTAAAATATTTTAGTTGGGCAATATAAAATAAATATTTTGTGATTGTTAACTAACAGTTATCACTACTTAAAGAGTATTAAAATATTTTCTGTCACTGAAACATAATAATTTCCACAACATTATCAGAAAAAATGCAAAAAGGAAGTTAATTGGTTTTCTCTAAGTTTAAGAGTAATAAACAAAGTTTTTACGTTATTTTGTGATTTCTCACAAAGGAGACATGCATGGTTTTGTAATTACAAAATATATTATTTGTGAAATAGGGTATCATAAAGATTAATCTGTTGGCAATGTGTAGAATAAATTAATATCAACTAGAGGCACATTGAGACATATAAAGTAGACCATCATTTGGAAAGCTACTGCATCACTGAATCTTTCAATAAGGTGATAAAACCTCCCTGGTAAGCAGAAAGTTTATGTGTGTATGTGTCAGGCAAATGTAAAGAAATGGTATCTTGGATAAGATCACTATGAAGTCTTGGATTCTTAATGTTTAATAAATATAACACTGACCCCTTATCATCTGTGTTTTGTCTTACTTATTAGCAAAACTAAAACTTAAATGAAACACATCACCTATTCCACACATGCAAATTTATGAACAAAAGTGACTAGGAAAAAAAACACATAGTTATGTCTATTGGTTACAATTTAATTCAGGAAAACAATGTCCAGAATGATTCAGAGATCCTTTTCAGAGAAGTAAATACTGAGATAATTTGTTACCACCAGAGCTTCTGAAGAAAGCACTAAATATGGAAAGGAAAGACGATTACCAGTCACTACAAAAATACACTGAAATACGCAAACCAGTAACATTATAGAGCAATGACATAAATAAGTCTGCAATATAACCAGCTAACATCATGATGAGAAGATTAAATCTACACATATCAATACTAACCTTAAATGTAAATGAGTTAAATGCCCCAGTAAAAAATCACAGAGTGGCAACCTGGATAAAGAAACAAAACCCATTGTATGCTGTTTTCAAGAGCCCCATCTCACTTGCAATGACATACATAGGTTCAAAATAAAGTGATGGAGGAAAATCTACCATGCAAATGAAAAGCAGAAAAAAGCAAAGGTTGCAACCCTAGTTTCTGACATAACAGACTTTAAACTAACAAAGATCAAATAAGACAAAAAAGGGCATTAAAGAGGTTCAATTCAACCAGAAGAGCTGACTATCCTAAATATATATACACTCAACACAGGAGCAACCAGATTAATAAAACAAGTTTTTAGAGACCTTCAAAGAGAGAGACTCCCACACAATAATAGTGGGAGTTTTTAACCCACAGACAATATTAGATCTATCATCAACACAGAAAATTAACAAAGATATTCAGGACCTGTATTCAGTACTGGATCAAATGAACCTTAGAGATATCTGCAGAACTCTTCACCCCAAAGCAATAGAATACACATTCTTTTCATTGTCAAATGGCACTTACTCTAAAATCAATCAAATAATCGGAAGTAAAACACTCCTCAGCAAATGCAAAATAACTGAAATAACAGTCTCCCAAACCTCGGCATAATCAAATTAGAACTCAAGACTAAGATTCAAAACCATGCAATTACATGGAAATTAAATAACCTGCTTCTGAATGACTTTTGGGAAAATAATGAAATTGAGGCAAAAATCAAGAAGTTTTTTGAAACTAATGAGGACAAAGATATAACATACCAGAATCCCTGAGACACAGTTAATCCAGTGTTAAGATGAAAATTTACAGCACTAAACACCCACATCAAAAAGTTAGAAAGATCTCAATTTAACAACCTAACATCACAACTAAAAGAACTAGAGAATCAAGAGCAAACATATCCTAAAGCTAGCAGAAGACAATAAATAACCAAAATCAGAGCTAAACTCAAGTAGATGGATATAGGAAAAAACATTCAAAAGGTCAACAAATTCAGGAGCCGTTTTGTCTTGAAAAAAAAAATAATAATAAAATAGACCACTATCTAGGCTAATAAAGAAGACAAGATTCATATAAGAACAATCAGAAACCATAAGGGGGATATTACCACAATCCCACAGAAATACAAACAACTATCAGAGGATATTGTAAACAACTCTATGCACATAAAGTAGAAAAGCTAGAAGAAATAGATACATTCCTGGACACATACACCCTCCCAAGACTGAACCAGGAAGAAATTCAATATCTGAACAGACCAATAAAGAGTTATGAAGTTGAGGCAGTAATAAATAGCCTACCAATTAGAAAATGACAGGACCGGACAGATTCATGGCTGACTTTTACCAGATGCACAAAGAAGAGCTGGTACAATTCTTACAGAAACAAATCCAAAAATGTGAAAAGAAGCGATTCATCCCTAACTAATTATATGAAGCCAACATCATCCTGATACTAAAAACTGGCAGAGATACAACAAACAAAACTTCAGGCCAATATCCTTGATGAACATTGATACAAAAATCCTCAAAAAACTACTGGCAAACTGAATCCAGCAGCACATCAAAAAGCTTATCCACCACGATCAAGTAGGCTTCATCTCCAGGAAGCAAAGTTGGTTCAATATTTGCAAATCAATAATTGTGATTCATCACATAAACAGAAAAACAAAAGCCACATGATTATCTGAATAGATGCACTAAAGGCTTTTGATAAAATTCAATATCCCTTCATGCTAAAAACTCTCAATAAACCAGATATTGAAGGAACATAAATCAAAATATTAAGAGACATATCTGATAAACCCACGGCCAGTATGATACTAAATGAGCAAAGCTGGAAGCATTTCCCTTAAAAAATGGCACTAGACAAGAATGCCCTGTCTCAACAAGCCTATTCAACATAGTACTGGAAGTTGTGGCCACAGCAATCAGGCAAAAGAAAAACAGGCATTTCAATAGGAAGAGAAGAAGCCAAACTATCCCTGTTTGCAGATGACATAAACCTATATCAAGAAAAGCCCATCATCTCAGCCAAAAAGCTTCTTAATCTGATAAGCACCTTCAGCAATGTCTTAGGATAAAAAAATCAATGTGCAAAAGTTGCTAGCATTCCTATATACCAACAATAGTCAAGCCAAGAGTCAAATCACAAATAAACTCTCATTCAAATTTCCACAGAAAGAAACAAAATACCTAGGAATACATTTAACCAGGAAGGTGAAAGATCTCTACAAGGAGAGCTACAAACCACTCCTCAAAGAAATCAGAAATGACACAAACAAATGGAAAAACTTGCATACTCATGAAAAATAAAGAATCAATATCAACAAAATGGCTGTAAAGCCCAAAGCAATTCATAGATTCAATACTACTCCCATTAAACTATCATTGGCATTCTTCACATAAGTAGAAAAACTATTTTAAAATTCATGTGGAATCAAGAAAGTGTCCAAATAGCCAAGGAAATCCTAAGCAAAAATAATACAGCTGAAGGCATCACATTACCTGACTTCAAACTATACTACAAGGCTACAGTAACCAAAACAGCATGGTACAAGTACAAGAACAGACACATAGACCAAGGGAACAGAATAGAGAACTCAGAAATAAATGAAACAATAAATAAAAACAACCATCTGATCTTTGACAAACGTGGCAAAAACAAGCAATTGGAAAACAATTCCCTATTTAATAAATGGTGCTGAGATAACTGTTTTACCATATGTAGAAGATGGAAACTGAATGACTTCCTTACACCATATACAAAATTTAACTCAATATGGATTAAAGACTTAAATGGAAAACCCAAAACTATAAAAACCCTGGAAGACAACCTAGGCAATTCCATTCAGAACATAGCCATGAGCAAAGATTTTATGACAAAGATGCCAAAAGCAATTTCAGCAAAAGCAAAAACGGACAATTGAGATCTAAGTTAACTAAAGAAGATTCTGCACAGCAAAAGAAACTACTAAAATAGTAAACAGATAATCTACTGATGAGATAATTTTTCACAAAATAGGCATCCAACAAATATCTAATATCCAGCATCTATGAGGACCTTAGACAAACAAGAAAAAAACAAACAACTCCCTTAAAATGTGGGCAAAAGAAAGAAACAGGTACTTCTCAAAAGAAGACCATGGAAAACTATGCATTTATTAAGAAAAATGAATTTTTGTTTGTTTTGTTTTTGTTTTTTGGCAGGGACACAGGAACATGGATGGATCTGGAGGTCATTATCCTTGGCAAAATAACACAGGAACAGAAAACCAAATATGGTATTTTCTCACTTACAAGTGAAAGGTAAATGGTGAGAACACATGGACTCATAGAGGGGTACAATACATACTGGGGCCTTTTGATGGGTGGAGGGTGGGAAGAGAAAGAGCTTCAGGAAGAACAACGAATGAGTACTAGGGCTAATACCTGGGTGATGAAGTGATCTGTACAACAAAATCCCATGACACACGTTTACCTGTGTAAGAAACCTGTACTTGTACCTTTGAATTTAAAAGTTTTTTTTAAAAAAGTATCTACATATTCTCACAAGCACATTTTCCTTACTTGCCAGTATTTGCAAATACTGACTGTGTTTTTGATGTTACTACAGATGTAATGCTATCACGATTCTGCCTAAATTCAGTGATTTCTTTTATTTGAGCTTACCTTCTCTTCTTTCATCTTTTGACTATTTATGTACATGGCCTGGGAATGTACATTTTGGCTCTCCCCCACATTAAAAAAATGATTTTTCATCATCATACAAACATAATGTTATTTTCCTCTCTTACAATTTTTAAACACATTTTTTTTTCTTGAATCGCTATATACCAAAGCTGTTTCAATTTTTTTGCAAATCCCTTAAGAAATAATTTAGGCTAACCATCTTCAAATTCTCACTTTCCATTCTCTCTTAAATCCAATTCAATCAAGATTTCCCTCCTAGAGTTCCCATAAATACTACAATAATTTCTAGGATCTCAAATCAAGTGTCAAATTGCTCCCTTCTCAATATAATTTATTTATTAGTAGCCTTTGACAAAGCTTAACATGCTCAACCTTGATCCACTACTTCTTTTGGGTACTAAACACCATTCTCTCCTCAATTTTTTTCTACCTCACTATTAGTCTTTCTCAGTCAACTTAACTGGTTCCTCTTCTTTTTAATTTCTTTTCTCATGTCCTACATTCAGTACTTAAAACTGTATTTGGAGCATTACTAGTTCTCAACACTTTCACTGATATGAATATGAATATGAATATGATCTCTCGCAGCTACTCTCCACACACCACAAAGAATGCCTAATGTATACAGGTTTTCTTGCTTTGTTCCTTGGGCCCTCATCCCTCCCTTCTCTCTTTGTTTTTTCACCGCAGAACACCCAGAGAGGTTGATTTAAAATGTAAGTCAGTCCTTGTGCAATGACTTCTTGTTGCATTTAACATATAAGCAGAAATCTTTAGTGGGGCCCAAAAAGCCCACAGGAACTGATTCTTCATATTACTTCTCTGACCTTCTCTGCAACTCTCTCTCTCTCTCTCTCCCCCTCTCCCTCTCTCTTTCTGACCTTCCAGGCACTATGCCCTCCTTGCTCTTGGGCTAATATTTCAGGAATGCTTCTAGCTTCGCACATTGGCTATTTTTACTCATTTTGTTTGGAATGTTACACACCAGCAAACAAATACCTACCCTCCTTACCTGCTCCAGACCTTTACTGAAATTTTGTTTTTTCCAGGATGCCCTGACTTACCCTTTTAAAATAACAGCTGCACTTTTCCTGGGAATTCATGAACTCCCTCATTGTACGCTGCTTTCAAAAGAAGAAAAACCTCCATTATTTATGATGTTCTAATATTATATTATCAATCCTCATTATTTGCAGAGTCCATATTTGCTAATTCTCCTAGCTGGGATTATAGGCGCATGCCACCATGCCCGGCTAATTTTTGTATTTGTAGTAGAGACGGGATTTCATCATATTGGTCAGGCTGGTCTCAAACTCCTGACCTCGTGATCCGCCCACCTCAGCTTCCCAAAGTGTTGGCATGACAGGCGTGAGCCACCAGGCCTGGCCTATATATGTTTTTTCTAAGAAAATAATAGATTCGTTACACCTCAACCTCACGAAGGCAGCAGTAAAGAACGCTTAATTTCATGAAAAAAATCTGCATTATTTTGTTATCCTTTTATAAATTCTAAACATTTCAAAAGAAAGAGTAACAATAAAATGAAATTATTGTCTTATCACTTGTCTTTCCAAACAAACTTCAACATATCTAATCAAAATGTTTCTCTTTTCTTAGCATTAACAAATAGTGTTCTAAAGTAATCCAATAACTGTTCCAAAACATTAGACATGCTACAAAGAAAACATCTCTATATCTTTTTAGAGTATTGGAAAATTAATCAAAAAATTCTAAGCTGTTTCAATGACAAGTACATTAATCTCTAAGCAACTGTATTGATATTTCAAATAGTATATTTTACAAATATTTTTCATGACATTATAAAATTAATCTTTAAAAATGTCTTCTTTGTTGCTGTTAAGCAAAGAAGAAATCAACTGTTTTAATGGATTACCTAGACTGACAAACAGCATGCAGGGAAATACCACAGGAACTCTGCCACAGGGACCTCAAACATATGTTGTCAAAGACCACATCCCTGGTCAAAAAATATAATACAAAACAAAATGTGTAATTGATTGTTAGCTAGCCACCATTTTCCTCTAAAATCGAAATAGTGTTTAAATATTCCAGCTTATAAACCAGAGTATAGTAACAGAATAAACAAGAACTTAACAGATTCAGTCTATGGTACAGTGTCAATTAATCAATTATGAACTTTCACATCACTCTTGTAATACAGTGTGTCCTAAAATTATATACTACTGTTTCTCATTCTTTTCTGCTTATTTCTATTAAGAGCTTTGCTATTATTTGCCTTATGGAATTATTGAGCAAATATTTTATGTTAATTTGTGTTGATGCCTTAAGAAATTAAGTCAGAATGTTTTGATTAATTTTTCAGAGTTCTTCTATTCTATATTAACAGGAAATTGTATATTTACACTTTTAAATGAAGGTTAAATGTGATTGTATTTCACAGTGCATTTAAAATGCAATAATTTTTTTCCAAGTTTCTTTAATAATGAGACTGTGGAATTTCATTTACTATTCACGTATAAAAATACAATATGTTTGGAGAGAGATGAGATAGAAATTGTGTTGCATATTAACCATTGGATTGAATTACAATCTTAGATTAATTCACCTTCACTTGATCCAAAGCAGAGATTTTATTTTTATTTGGTGAATGTATCTGTTCTTTACATTTATGTTCTAAACAAGACTCATAACTGACCAAATGGGTGGTAGTTATTTCACGACTACATAGGTTTATGATAGAGTTAACTATGTGTCTTCGTTAACGACAGTATGTTTGTTGATAATATTACTACATACAAAACCCATGTAGAATTTAACTTCTACTCGATCTGGTTCAAGAAAAACATTGCATATTGCTTTTCAGAATTATCGTAGTTCTTGCTTATTTAAAAGATATTATTACACCTTAGGGCCTGGGACAAAGATGGTATAAAGTAAATCACTTTATGATGATTCAGACCAAAACAATTTTGCTAACTATACCCATAAATATGAAAAATAATGGTATAATTTAAGATCAATATTTGTTCACTGAATGATTTACTCTAATATGAATCTATCATTTGTCACAAAATTTCATTTAAAAATAGCTAAATGTTTGCTTTGTATTTGCAGTACATTTTTTTAACTTCTCTTCTTCATAACTCATTATTGAAAGAATAAACATTTAAACAAATAGTAAATGATGGCAGGAAAGCCAATGAATGTCTTCCATGATTTTTTGTTTAAGCAATTATAATGCAGGAAAACAGCTAACATGATAGATAAGTATATAAAAGGATAAAGAGATAGATAAACACATTGATAGAAGGATAAATGGTAAATGAATGGGTATAAACATATAAATAGATATTTAGAAAGCTATACCTCCCAAATACTTAACTATGTTAGTTTATAGATATAAGTTTCATTAAAATTTTATGTTTCTGTATGTGTAGTTTTCAAATTTTTAAGTCAATTAATTTATTTGACAAATGTATATATGGATATATATACATATGTATAAGATAATACGATTATACAAATTATATATGTACACAAATGCCACTATGGTACCTGTGATAAGAAGTTGGAAGGGGTGGATCCATTGTTACTTGCAGTGGTTTATAAACAAGGTCTCAGGTTGATGCTTGTTTGTGATAAGTTTCGAAACTGGATAGAAAGCACTGCCTATACTTAGGGGATTTTTTTTTTTTTTTTTTCAAATATCACAAATCATCTGGAGTAGGCTATCATGAAAACATTTGTCTGTTACCCTGGACCCCAACACATTCTGCAGAGGCAATCTGAACTAAGTCAAGCTTTCCCCTCAGGCATTTCTCTCAAAGATTTACACAATATATTCCTTTTAACTTGACTTGGAAGTTTCTCTTTCCTCTAGAAGATTAAATCTAGTGGCAATGCCAGAGAACTGAAGTAAATAAAATAGCCACAGTAGAATCCCTAGCTTCAGTGTCAAATCCAGAAGAATGTATTTCTTGAAATTGCAATGTGTGTCTGATTTCTATAACCATATGGAGGTAATTAATATTAATAAATGTAATAGTATTTTTATGAGTGGACATAGAAATATTTCAGTATTTTAGTAGAAAATAAACTGGCATTTTAATATGCTGATATAAAATAATGTTTTTTCTCTGTCCTGGGAACATTTGTGCATAGTATGCTTTTGTTTTTTGAAAGTTTAACCAATCCCACATGGGGAAAAATATCTATCATTTATTCACTTTTCAAAGTAAATTAATTATATTTCAATTTATCCATATCTGTCATTTTATAAATTTGAATATTTGCTTATGTTTTCAGTCAAGGCTTAGGCCATAAGCATTTGTCAGAGTTGGTAAGTCTGTTTTTTCATGTGTGTGTCTGATGCTGGACTTAAGAGTCCACAGGGCCAGCAGTTAAGAGGAGATGATGGGTGTAAATTTGTATTACTCTGCATTGCTCTAAAGAAAAACCTTAGGCTGGGTAATGTATAAAGAAAAGAGATTTACAGGGCTCATAGTTTTTCAGGTTGTACAAGAAGCATGGCACTGGCTTCTGTTTCTGGTGAGGACCTCAGGAAGCTTCCACTCATGATGGAAGGTGAAGAGGAGCTGACATCACATAGTGAGAGCAGAATGAAGCAAGAGACAGAAGGGAGGTGCCAGACTCTTTAATAATCAGTTCTTGCAGGAATAAATAGTGAGAACTTGTTATAGAGAGGACGACACAAGCCTATTCATGAGGGATCCACCCTGAGGACCCAAACACTTCCCACCAGATTCTACCTCGGATCTTGGTGATCCAATTTCTACATGAGGTTTTGAGGAGACACAAATCCAAACTATATCATTTCACCTTGGGCTGCCCCCAAATCTTGCATCCTTCTTACATTGCAAAATACAAGCACCTTTCCTTAATCGTCCCCAAATGTCTTATTTCAGCACCAACTCAAAAGTCTTGACTCTCAAGGCTTTAGACTTGTTTACTCCAAGTTCCTTCCAGCTCTGTGCCTATAAGTTCAAAAACAAGTTATTTACTTCCAACATACAATGGTGGTAGAGACAGAGAGTAAACATTACCATTCAAAAGGGAGAAATCAAACAAACAAAAAGGGTAACCGGACACATGCAAAACCTAGCAGGGTAGACATTAAATATAAGTTCCAAAATGATCTCCCTTCACTCCATGTCAGGCATCCTGGGCACACTGGTGTAAGAAGTGGGCTCCCAAGACCTCAGGCAATTCTGTTTCCCCAGCTTTGCTGTGTGTAGGCCATGTGGCTATTCTCAGGGTTTGAGGCAATTGCCTGCAGCTTTTTCAGGCTAATGTGTGCATGCTGCTGGTGGCTCTAACTTTCTGGGGTCTGGAGGGATGTGGCTCCATTCTCACAACTCTTGTAGGCAGTCTCCCAGTGGGAACTGTCTGGGGGGCCACCAACCCCACATTTCACCTCAGTACTGCCTTAGTAAAGCCTCTGCAGAAGTCCTGTCCCTACAGCAGGCTTCTGTCTTTGCACCCAGGTTTTTCCGTACATCCTCTGAAATCTAGGTGGAAATGGCCAAGCTTCTACCATTCTTGCATTCTAGGCACCTAAAACTTAATCCCACATGGAAGCTGCCTAGGCTTATGGCTTGTGCCCCCACAAAGCAGTTGTCCAAGCAGTACCTAGGACCCTTTGAGCTGAGCCTAGATCCAGAGCAGTTTGTTCAGTGGTTTGGTGGGGAGCAGCACTCTGAGTTAGCACAGGCAACTTGGGCTTGCCACTTCCCCATACCATTCTATTCTCCTAGGCTTCTGCTCAGTGTTGAGAGGGACTGCCTTAAACATTTCTGACGCGCCCTCAGGGATTTTTACCCATTACCTTGACTATTAGCACCTGATTTGCTTTTAGTCATAATAATTTCTCTAGCAAGTTGTTGCTTCCTAGTCCCCTTGGACTCCTGTTCTGAAAATGCTTTTTCCTTCTTTACCACATGACCAGGTTTCAGATTTCCCTGATTTATACACTCTGTTTTCTTTGTAATTACAAGATCCAACTTTATATCATTCCTTTGCTCCCATGTCTGATCATAGATTGTTAGAAGTAGCCAGGCCACATTTTGTATGCTTTATTTTTCTACCAGATAACCTAAATCATCATTCTTAAGTGTGGCCTTTCACAAAGCCTTAGGACATGCAAACAAAACAGCCACATTCTTGCGGAGGCAGAACAAGGATGACTTATTTTTTTCAGTTCCCTATACGTTTCTCATTTCCATTTGACACTTCATCAGCATGGTTTTTACTGTCTATATATCTATCAGCATTTTGGTCACAACCACTTAACCAGCCTCAAAAAATTCCAAACTTGCCCTTATCTTCCTATCTTCTTCTGAGCCTTCTGAATTCTTCCAAATTTTGTTCATTACTTAGTTCCAAATGTCTTTATACATTTTTTGGTATCTGTCTGGTATTTTCAGGAAATACATTTTTCTGGATTTGACACTGATGCTAGGGATAGTAATGCCCCATTCATAAGTACCAATTTGTTATTTTAGTCTATCTGTGTTGCTATAAATAAAACACTGAGGCTGGATAATTTATAAAGAGAAGAACTTTGTCTTGTTCCCAGTGCTGCAGACTGTGTGAGAAGCATAGTGTCAGCATCTGATTCTGGTGAGGGCTTCAGAAAGCTTCCCACTCATGGTGGAAGACAAAGGGGAGCAGGGATCACATGGCAAGAGAAGAAGAAAGTGAGACAGAGAGAAAGGAGGTACCAGAGTTTTTTAAATAACCAGCTCTCCCAGGAACTAACAGACTAATAACTCACTCCTTTCAGTGAGGATGGCACTTCCCCCCTCAAAATCTCCCAAAAGAACACTTATTGTGGAATACAGTCTGTGAAAACATGTATATTAGTTAGTTGCCCCCATTGAAAGAAAGAAAACCAGCAGATCACACACCACTGCACTAGCATAAATGGAAGACAGGACCAAAATACTAAGCACTGTAGACCTGCAAGAGATAGTGTTCCTACAAAAGAAGAATTCAGAATTTCGTTTACAATATAAATTATATTTTATTGCTATAAAAATAAAGTTTATTTCAACCTCACAAAAGGACAATTCAGAATAAAATCTTAGAGTTTCTTGCCCAGTTTTTTCCTCTGCCTCCCTCCCTTACCTTCTCTCCCTTACTTCACTCATTGCATTCCACTTCTGTTATGCTTGCCTCTTTGCTATTCCTGTAGCAATTCTCATAGTGAGCAATGTGTGCTGGTCCTTCTGACAGGAACATTCTTACAGCAGAAATATCCACATTTATTATTTGTGTCCTTGGGGTCTTTTTTAAGAAGGCCCTACCATCACTTCCAACTTCCATTTGTAATACAATTTTTTTTCATAACATTAATATCCATGTAATGTACTATATATTTTACTTATTTATCTTGTCTAGAGTCTGTCTCCACTCATTGAAGAATGTGCTCAATGAAAATAATGTGTTTGCCTGTTTTTATTCATGGATCTCTTCCAACCTTTATGAGAGTATGAGGGCACCCATGACATGGTGTGTCGGAATATATATATATATATATATTGCTGGATGGATGTATGGCTTGACTGTATGCAAAAGACTATACATAACAAAATTAATGAATACCAGAAATATTTTTACAAATTTACTTTGATAAATAATTTTCAATGCAAACAGGAATTGCGAATGCATTGATGAAAATAGGAATTGTGAATGCATAGCTCTAGTCACTTTGCTTTATTGCTATAAATAAAGTAGCTAAAACAAACTGACTTGATTTTCCTGTTTACTTAGAGTTATTAGGTTAGTCATGTGTGCATGTTCATATGTGTATGCCCAGTGAAATTTAGTGTCTCAAATAATTAAATATAATTAAGGTCCATGTGATAGGACATTTAAAATAATTTTCTGTTATTAGTGCATAAATGTAAACTTGCAGTTTCTTTATTATAATTTTCGTTTTTTGAAGAAGTAGCGACAGGATCATCCTCTGTTGCTCAGGCTCACTTCAGCCTCAAAGTCCTGGGCTCAAACAATTCTCCCACTTCAGTCTCCTGAGTAGCTGGGACCACAGGCATGCACCACCACACCTGGCTATTTGTTTTACTTTTGTAGAAACAGGATCTCACCACCTTTCCCAAGCTAGTCTTGAAATCCCACGCTCAAGCGATCCTCCCACCTTGGTTTCCCAAAGTGCTAGGATTATAGGCATGAGTCATTGTGCCTGGCCTATTTTCTTATTTAATTAATGATAAATTTTTACTGTGAATAATATAAATATTTGTTGTTGCCACAATTTATACCTACTTTAAAATGAAGGTTTTTGTACACAGCAGTAAGGCATTTTAAAACCAATACCATATGATTTACTCTGTTTAATTACGTTATGCAGAATTTAACTATTTGATAATAAGCATAATAGATTAAAAACCAGGTCAACCTTGTTTAGCCTTGTCTATTTGGTTGGTGCAAAGGTAATTGTGGTTTTTGCAATTACTTTTAATGTCAAGAACCACAATGACTTTTCACCAACCTATAATAAATTATTATAAAATACACACCTGTCTATCTTATTGCAAACATTTTGCTGAAAATGTGTATGTGTACATGCATGTAAAGTCCAGGATAAACTGACATCTGTACTGTACTGATTCCTTAAGTACATATTTTACCACCTATACATTCCATAATTTATCTTTGAACTAATTCTCCAAAATATAGTGTTTGATTCTTCAGATGCAATCTGAAGAATTATTTTATCTTTGAACTAATTGCATTATTTATATTTGAACTAGTTCTCCAAAATATAGTATCTGATTCTTCAGATGCAATCTTGAGTCTAATATGGAAAAATATTCTTAAAGAAATAATATGCATTTGTCTACCTACCTACCTACCTATTAAGAATATGAAACAGTTTGATAAATATATATGTTAAATTTTTCTTTCCAAAATTGGATACTGGGAATTAAACTGTGTTCATAAATATGCCTAAATTTGCATTTACCCATGATTATTTTTAGTGAGGGATAGAGGAAATCCTGTTTAATTTACATAAATAATAGAAGTGGCAAGTGGAACAGATGTATGATCTTATCCTTTTGCTTGTGCAGTATTCATTAAAATTTTATTGTTATAAACAATAACTTGACTTCTATCTTCAACCTGTCTTTTCTCATTTTATCATTAAGGAAACAAATACCTAACCAACAACGCTGGGAAGAAAAAGTTGTGAATTGAATATGTACTAGGGTGTTTTTCTATATTTCCTACAGAGACATATACAATGAAAACAAAATTAATTGTGAACTATTAAAGTATTGTTCTACAACTATTAAAGTAATGTCCACAGATTTGTTGTTCTTTTGTTCTTAGCAGGAAATCATTAATGTGTTCTCTTAGAAACAAGAGTGCTGGGGCTATAGTAAGACCTGAATAATGTTAAGTTCTTGGAATGAGTTAAGACTTGAATGAGTTAAGTCCAATAAAAAATGAATAGAAATCAACTTTGAAAGAAAGAAAAATATTTTTAAAAATAAATGAGAGGAATGCAGTTTTATTCCTCTAAACCAATGTAATCTATTAGTATGATAAAAGGAAACAGTGTCAAAGATAAATCGTATGGGATCAAATGGAACTTGAAAGTAAATTGATTCAGGACTGTAGTTTTTTCCTTTAAGAAGAAAAGTTTGTATGGGGAAAGAAATATAGGGAGCAACAATTTTCCAATAACATAGGTACTAATTACCTTTGTTCCTAAAAAATATTTTTCCCAAAATATATATAGATATTCACTTATGTATATATGCATGCTCCAACTATGTGTTGAGTGCTAACTTTACGACAGGCACTGGGTTATATGTTGGGAATAATAAAAAAGTATAAAACATACCCCCTGCTTCTGCACAGGATAGTGGAGAGGCTAAGACGGAGCCACGTGAATTAAGTAGAGGAGAACCCTTTATGTGTAGGAAATAACCTTGTGCAGGGCATGGAGAGGCAGAGGGCATAGGGCAAGGAGAAATTAATTTAGTTTCCCCAGGGATTAGATTTCAACGACAAGATGAAAAGTTGCTCTGAATCTTAAAAGGTTACCCAATGATCAAGAAGTTGAGGATTTAGGTTGCAACATGAAAAGTATAGTTGTTTTTTTTGTTGTTGTTGTTGTTGTTTTTTTGTTTTTGACAGAGTTTTGCTGTGTCGTTCAGGCTGGAGTGCAGTGGCAAGATCTCGGCTCACTGCACCCTCTGCCTCCCGAGTTCAAGCTATTCTCCTGCCTCAGACTCCTGAGTAGCTGCAATTACAGGCACTTGCCACTACGTCAGCTAATTTTTGTACTTTTAGTAGAGACGAGGTTTTGCCCTGTTGGCAGGGCAGGTCTCCAACTTCTGATCTCAGGTGATATCAGTGTATGTTATAATGCATATTTATATCAGTGTATATTCTGATAGCTATAGCATAAGGTAGTGAAAAGAACTCAGATTTATATGGAGGAGATGTCAAACATTAAGAGTTTAGGATTTCAAGCAGGATATCAAAACTTTCTGTAAAGTTCCAGATATTTAAGCTTTGTAGGCCACATGGTCCCTATCATAGCTACTCAACTCTGCCATTATAGACCAAAGCAACTACATACAATTACAAATGAATGGGCTTGGCTGGTTCCAGGAAAACTTTGCAAAAACTGCTGGAAGCCAGAGTTGGCCCATGCACCATAGTTTACTAGTTCCTGATTTAGAACGTGAAGAAGCTATGAATTTTTTTAAATTACATTTTGGAGTATAAATCAGTTATTTAAACATATTGCTGGGGTTCGGGATTCTAGTGAAGTAATCACCAAAATAGTGGATATAGTACTCAATAGGAAGCTTTTCAACTCTTACTCTTCTCCCTCCATTCTTCCCTTTAGAGTCCCCTGGTGTCCATAGTTTCTGTCCTCATGCACATGTGTACCCATTGTTTAGATCCCATTTATAAATGATAACATGCGGTATATAATTATCTGTTTCTGTATTAATTCACTTAGGATAATAATCTCGAGATCCATCCATATTGGCTCAGAGGACCTGATTTCATTATTTTTCATGGCTGTGTAATATTCAGTTGTGTATAAATGACATGTTTTCTTAATCCAATTCACAATTGATGGATGCTTAGGTTGATTCCATGACTTCCCTATTGTGAATAGTGCTGTGGTAAACATATGAGTGTGGGTGTCTTTTCGATATAATGATTTCCTCTGGGCAGAAACCCAGTAGTGGGATTGCTGGGTCAAATGATAAATCAATTTTTAGTTCTTTGACAAAGATCCATAATATTTTCCATGGGCAAAAGATATGAATAGACACTTCTCAAAAGAAGACATACAAGCAGCCAGTGAACATATGAAAAAAGTGCTCAACAGCACTAATTATCAGAGAAATGCAAATTAAAACCACAATTAAATACCATTGCATATCAGTAAGAACAATTACTTTAAAAAATCAAAAAATAGTAGATGTTGGAAAGGCGGTAGAGAAAAGGAAATGCTTAAACACTGTTGTTAGGAGTGTAAATTAGCTCAACGCCCATGAAAAAGTTTCAAGCATGGATGTGGTATAATCATGCCTATGTTGGAAGAAAATTACTCTGAAACAGGTATAAAAAGTTTGTGAGTGATGTGGGAATGTAGGCATGCAGAATACTTAGAAGACAATAGCTCAGGACTAAATACCTGTCTGAATAATATAGGAGTACTGGATATAGGCAGAATAGATATGTGAAGTATAAAGGAGATAAGATCTATAGAATTTAGTGATGGATGGAGATTGAAGTTAGGAGAATAAATGAGATAGGAAGAAGCTAGTTTTATGACTCAAATGACTTGGAAGATAGCACTCTTCAAAGGGAAAGGGTTAGAGAAGAAAGAATATTTTGTGGACCTGATTTGCATTCATACTGGGAGAAATATCACAATAAAAATGATGATTACATTTAATTTTTATCTTTACATTTGATGGGTCTTTCTGATGGTCATTTGTGACTTGAAGAGAGATTCTTGGCTAGAAATTATTCCTTAAGTATGGCTGCATGCCCCTTTATCTGCAGGGAATGTGTTCTAAGACCTTGTTGGATGTCTGAAACCACAGAAAGTACCAAATTTTATAATTACCAAGTTTCTCCTATACATACAAACCTATGATCAGTTTAATATACAAATTAGGCACAATAAGAGATTAACAACGATTACTACTAATAAAGTAGAGCACTCGTAACAATATACTGTCACAAAAGTTACGCGAATCTGGTCTCTCTCTCAAAATATCTTATTGTATTGTAATCACTTATTTTCTGACCTTGGTTGACCACATGTACTTGAAACCATGGTGGTAAAACTATGCATAATGGGGGACTACTGCAGTGATGAGCTTGTAGGTGGTATTTGGTGATATTTAAAGTAATTTTCAAATGAGCTGAAAAATTTAAGAGTAGAAAAGAGTGGAAAGAGAAGTCCAAGGACAGAGTAGTGGACAAAACTACACTAAGTGATTGCAAGGGAGGCACAGCAAAGCAGACATAAGAAGAAAATTGACAGTCAAGATGTATTTATGCAGTATAGAATAAATCATTAGTATATAGAATAACTATCATATAAATAGAATGCTATTAGGTTATGGCTAGTAACTATTTATTAAACATAACATCAAGGCACTCTAAGAAATGAATCCTAAAATCCAGAAATAAAGAATGACTTTGTTTGTAGCAATTTTTTAAACAATCTATTTAGATTTGTTGTTGTTGTTGTTCAATCTAATACTTTTTAGGGACTAAATTACTTTTAGAATATTGGTTTAAATGCACTGAAAATATGCATGCTCATTATAAAGAAGTTTTAAGTCATGCATAATAAAAGATGACTGAAGCATCAAAATTAGAAATCATTTATTAAATAATCATACATAATTTTAACATGAGCATTGATTCAATTATCTTGCTGACTTTCTGGGAAAGCAAAGAAATAGAATAAAGTACAGCAGAAAATTAATGAAGATGGAAGACAAAAAAGAAATGTAGCTACAAACCATCTCACCTGCACTCCCACAAAAATAGGAGAACATGCCCATTCAGCTTAACTCTCTTAGTATAATTCTATTCCTTCAACTGAGTAAACTTAACATATTCCAGGAACCACCAATGACTATAACATTTTTATACAATTTTTTTTTTAATTTTTGTGTTCTCTTTCAAATCACTATTAATTGTATTCTTTCATATATTTTGTATGACTAAACTTTGAAATATGTACTTCTTTATGAAAAAACGATTGACCATTTTAATTATACCATATAATGTTCTTGTTTCAAATGCAACTATATGCTTCTTCAGTCACTATAGAGAATTGTAGAGTACCAATCTCTGTCAGACAGCATATTTTCTCATTATGCAATTATCAATTCTATCTAAATCTCACTTGAGAGATAATTAGAAATATATTTCGCAGTCATCTATGTTTATTACTTACAGCATTTTGACTAACAGCCAAATAAAAAATATATTAGCTTTAATCAAAGAATGACAATAATGTTTTAGCACATGACACATCTGAATATTGTTTAGCCATCTATGTTAACTTTTTATGAATAATCTCTATTATAGTGGCATTTCTTAAGCCATCTCCATTATTAAAGTTTTGCATTTAGATTCAACACCTTGTTAGTTGTTGCTTCTGAAATTTAATAAAATTATCTTAAAATCAAAGGGGATAACAGCTGTGCCAGAATACTGAACAACTGGCAGTAATGTTTAAAAACTTACTGTGTATAAATTGAGAGAACAAATCATAAAACCACTGAAAACAAGTTGACCTGGAAACTGCATAGGAAAAGGTTTGCAGATCAGAACAAAATAAACTACACAAAAAAAATATGAATAGAACTTAAAATGTGAGAACAGATTGCATTATGAAGTTAGCATTATTTCAGTGAGAAGTAGATTAGTTATTTAATCAATAGTGAAATTCTCAACACAAGCTTTAATGACATATCAGGCATGTCACAATATACAACAAGAATTTCCCAAATTAGAAATACCTATATATGGTGCATTAAGGAGTATTCAGATACATTAACTATTACAGTCATTTGGAAACTAGCAGCTTACTAAAATCAAGGTTAAGTAGCACAAACTCTGATCCCACAATTAAACAACAGATAATCACTTTCAAAAATGCAAAGTACTTATATATTAACAAATATATATTATTCATTTAAACACGAGCACAAACATACACAATTACCCAAAAAAGATACATTGTGAGATGAAGAAGCAAATAAATGTCCATCATTAAAGACAGTTTTGTTTTGTTTTTTTTAATGTCAAAACGAACAGTAGTAGATACATATCAGTTGATTTGGAGAGATTTCTGCGATTAAGTTAATTATGGGTAAGATGACCCAATATTTTAACAGTCATAATTGATCTTAATTCTTCCTGTATTTTCATATGTATAAATTAAGGGCAAATACAAGAAGGTATCTTAGTGAACTAATATGGATTAACAATTGGTAGCACTTCTATGAGAAGTAAGAGAAGAGGCTACTTATACAAATTTTAAAAAGGAAAGCAAAAGGAAAAGAACTACTAAAATAATAGCACACATGATAGTGTCTGATTTATAAATTTATCCATAGATTTAAAGATTATATTTTTAAATGTTTGTATAAAGAAATTTTAAAGGACCACAAAAATTAAAGTTCATTCTTGAATAACTGGAATACTGATATTGAGCTATGTAATTGATCTGTCAGATTTCTTTTTTTTGAACTATAGATTTTTACTCTAGGAAAATCAATCAAACAGAATATTAGTTTCAGTAAGTCAATTCACTTCATAGTGAATACGTTTATTTCTTTATTTTATGTAGTTTTCTTTTTATATATGTTTAATATTAATATGTATATATCAGTGAATGGAACCTATATACATACTTTCCATAATTCCTTCTAAAAATACATCTTTCAGCATATGTCTCCCTCATTTCAAGTATATCAAATTTTACAAGTGCTGAATAAAGTTAAAATACTGAATGAGATTAAATGAAACATATCAAAGGTTAAGAATAACGACAATGTCTCCTATTGTTTTTCAAGAGACACTAATAAGATACTACTTTTGACTCTGCCAAAGATTAAGGGGACAAATCTATAATTTCTAAGAACCATAAAGCATACTAAATAATAGTATCATTAAAGACAATGTCTTTGTCTAATTTGATTGGAAATATATATTTATATATTTTATTATATATGCATACATATATGCTTCTATGATGAATTCACTACACCTGAAAATTAGATTTCTTGGTAGACTGTGCAAAGCAATTTTAGAGGAGGACAAGCTTGCTGCATCAAACCTCAACTTTCTGTCTAGAAACAATCGTAATAACCAGAAAGTGACATTGAAGGACAAAATTTGCAGTTTGAGAATGCTAGTATATGAACAAATCCTGTAACAAATTTCCAGTTTTGGCAATGGTATCTCTCTAAATTTAGCATAATTTTACAATCCTTTTATTTTCTTTTAAAATGTTTTATTAATTTTTGAATATGCACAAATTATTTTTGTTAATTTTAAATACAAATAAGTTAATTATGGGTAAGATGACCCAATATTTTAACAGTCATAATTGATCTTAATTCTTCCTGTATTTTCATATGTATAAATTAAGGGCATATGTATAAAAATATGCATATGTATAAGAATAATTTTAAATACAAATAATAAAACACATAACTGTATATCTTTTTTGAAACGTGGATAATACGGATAATACAAATTCCTAATTTCCAATATTAGATCCCCTATATGCCTCCTTTCCAATTATTTTTCCCTTTCTCTGTTGAGGAGAGAAACGTTACCCCAATTCTATGTTAACCACTCCCTTTCTTTTTTATGTACTTTTGGAATATATACATGCATTCTTTTTATTATACTGGGCTTTGTATTTGGAATTGTATATAAATTAAATAATAATGTATGTATTCTACAACTTTATTTCTTTGGCTCAAAATTTTATTTTGCTTTATGTTATTACTTTTCTTTCCATTGTAATAACTTTGATTTGTTTGACATTATTTTGCTTTCTTTTTCTACTTTCTTCCTCTAATTTAGAAATTAAATACACTATTTTTGTTTTGTTGAAAATGTTTACCATCACCATTTCAACATGTATAATTTAAAATATTTAAATTTATTAAAAAGCCCTAATATTTTGAGAAAAGAAATAAAATCAATAATTTAAGTCACATTTGCACATCAAATTGTGCTATTGTTGTTTAGATATTAGATCTCTATGGCTTCATTTAATCCTACAAAATACTATTACTGTTATTTTCTTCTTATTATTTATTATTATCATAGTTTTGCCTGCTTAGTTATCTATCTCTTAGCTTAACTGTTGTTCGTGTTTACTAGGCAATCTCTCTGGAATCTTTTCTTCTGTGTGAGACATATCCATATATTCCTTCTAGAGATTCTGTTGGTTACAAATTCATCAAAAATTATTCATACACTATGTTATGCTTCCCACTATAGCTATAGAAAATTTAACTATTGATCTAAAGTTATTTCTTTGGAATAAGTATAATTTTTTTCCCCTGGCTGTGGTTAAAATCTCCTTTTGTTCTTTGCTGTTTTGCTATTTCACTTTGGTGTGTTTAGGTTTAGTATTTCTTATTTATAATGTTTGAGAGTCACTGAGATTCTCGAATTTGAAAATGTGAGTCTTTCACCAAGTTTTGTCAACCATAATCACTTTAAATGTGGACTCTGCACCATTTTCTCTCTACTTTCCCCCTAGTAGTCTTGTTAGCCAAGTGGTAACTAGATTCTTCCGTACATTCTTAATCTTTCTTTTAGAATTACCACTATAATATATTTTTATTTATCTTCCAAGTCAGTCTTTCTCCTAGCCGCATCTAATTAACTAGGTAATTGCCACTGTATTCATCACATGAAACTACTATTTTCCCTCTTTTAACTTCTTCGGTTGTTATTCAAATGTGCTTGACAATTTTATGTCTCTTTTTTCTTTTAAACTCATTTTCTACTTACTATTTTATTTGATCAGTTATACTGCACACACTTATTTGTTGTATTCTTACTGTTAATTTTTATATTCATTTGGGTATGACTATACTCTTTTTGTATCCTTTTGGTCTTGCTCATTATGCCTTTGTTTCTTGCATACCTAATCTTTGTTAGCACATGTCCCTTAGACCCTTCATTTGTAATAATGTTTGAGGTCTTGTTTGGAGACTGTGTTCTACCCCAAATAATTTACATTTTGTTTTCCCATTTTCTTGGTGACACTATATGCTTACAATGGCATTTATACATTCCTTAGAGTTTTTCAGAAATATATAAGAACTGTAAATTCAGGTGGCATGCTCAGTTGAGGTTTTTGATTTTGAATTCTTAACGAAGGTATTTTCTCCTGGTACACAATGCAAAGTTTGAGAGAAGAACATTTCTTGCTGACCTCTTTTGTGGGTGGATGATTCTTTAATTTGCAGTCATACTAAGAGGATAGTTTTTACAGGTGTCAGCTTTGTTTTTTGAGTCTTCTATCAGATTTCCCACAAAATCAGTTTCTACAGTTTGTCTTCTGCTATAAGGTAGCAAAAATTGAAGATTAAAGTCAATAGAATTTGACAGATTACTCTTTTAGAATCTTTGCCTTTTTTTATTTTCTGTTTGATCTCTGAGAATTTTTAAATTATTTTTCATACCATTGATAGATGCAAAGTTATGTTTTTATGTTATGCTTTCTTAATAGTTTCTTGGTATTTTTGTTTTGCTGTGGTGCCATTAGGGTATATCATTCTTTAACAAGAGACTGTTTCAATATGTTCTTTCCATTTCCACTATATTTATATTTTAATTATCTCATATTTGTATTTTTGTAGAATTCTCATAAGCAATTAAATAATCCCAAAGTTCCACTTTCCAAATTGCTTTTCTCCTAATTTGTACATCTGATGAGTTCCTGTAAACTTCAAGCTAATATTGATATTATTCAACCCTATTACATAAAATACTTACTTACTGTTATAGGTAAAAATTTCCCCCCTTAACACTTATATTAAAGTCCTAACCACCAGAATATCTGAATATAAGCTTATTTGAAGATACAATCATTGCAAATATAATTAGTTAAGATGAAGCAATACTTGCATAGAATAAGCCCTTAATGACTGCTGTTGTTATAAAAAGAGGAGAAGAGACAGAGACACAGAGCAAATATTTCTGCATGTGGACGGATGCAGAGCTCACACTTATGCATTTATAATCCAAAGAAGGTCAAGGGTAACTGGTAACTCTCAGAAGCAGAAAAAGAAGCTTGAGACGGACTCTTCTTCAGAACTCTGTAGATGGGACTCATTTTGCTGGTATGTGATTTCGAAGTTCTAGTCTCCAGAACTGTGAGAGACCAAATTTCTGTTGTTTTAAACCATCCAACGTGTGGTAAACTGTTACTGAAGCTATAGAAAACTAATACATTTGCCAAATCTAATGTATCTTTTTAAAGATATTTTTCATGAAAAGCCATCTAACCAATACTCTCATATGAAAGATCTACCATAATTACACTATTTTCTACTTTTTAATATCATGTTTCAATTCTTACCAATTCTGTTCTTTTCTCAGTCAATCCATTCTGCCATATTATCTTCTTTATCTACTAAATATCATATCAACTGCTCTTTTTCTTACACTATGTTACATATGTTCACATATTATTATTATTTTCTTAGAATCTTTATGTTTATATGTCTAGTTTAATATGTTTTATATTTGTACCTGACAAAATGTAGTACTGTGCTGTACTCATTCAATGCATTTAATTTAACTTCAGTATGATTCTGTACAATGACTCTATGACTTGTTGGTATATCAGGTCCCAAATAAAATACATTAAACCTTTTTCCAAATAAAGAGATGTTCCCCTATTACTAATGCAAATAAGAATATTCCAAATTTAATGTTGCAAACTGTTGACTCCATGTTTCACAAAGAAAAATTGACTTATAAACTTAAACACTACTGATTTTTAACAGGCAATTAGGAACAGCAGTTATCATTTTTCTTTTGACAGCTGTTATTTGTGCTTCTGGCACTATCATTTGTCTTGAACATTTTGTCTCTGATTTTGACCATTTTGGGGTATTAAGCATTAAAATATTTGTTGAATAATATGTAAACTCTGCAAAGAGAAGTTTAGTGTATTTGTGTAACTACAGCTGCGGATATTTAATTCCAAATGAGAAAAAAGATAATTCTATCATGAGCTATCTTTTACTAGTATGAATCAATAACTAGCTGAATATTTTATATTTAACCTAAATCTACGTAGTTTTTGACATTTGTATTTGTGTGTGGTAGTATTATATATTTTTAAAATTCTGTTTTGCAGTCAGTTCTTAGAAATCTTTCAATTCAAGCATTACTATTATTTGATTTTTTTAAGTTTTAAAACACATGTAAAAATAAATGAGATCCAAATAAGTTATTTATCCGTGATCACACAGACAGACAGTGAGAAAAGAAATAGTTAGTGTTCTTTATTACTAACAGTATTCCTACTCTTGGTTATTTCTTTTCTTGGACACAAAGATATTTCGGGCATCTATACATGTGTGTACAAATCTGCAGTATGTTTAACACTGTTCTGCTAGCTAAATAGCTGTCTGATTTTTTTTATTATTCCCAAGTTTTGCTGTGTTGTAATTTGAGGTTTTCTAAATTCATAATTTTGTTTTCTTTCTCAAGATCCTGTATCTAACTAACCTCTGAAAATCCCATGCCAAACAAGTTTTGGTAAAACATTTATGAGGTATACAAGATCTTTTGTTTAGTTGTGATCTTAGGCTTAGAGCAAGAAGGGATGCAATCTCTTCACAGCCTCTGCTATTTCATTCTGTATTTACCAAGCTTAGTGATTATATACTCTGAATAGATACCTGGCCAAAATCCTAGGCAATTTAATGTTTTTGTGCCACTGACATTCCAATTCATCCTCCAAGTCTCATTTTTTCATAAATAAAATAATCTATTTTCAGATCACGGGTCCTTAAATAATTGAAACAGTTAAAACATAAAGAACAAAGAGGATAAAGTCTAGTATTCTAAAAAGATCCTCCAAAGACCATTTAGTTAATTGAATAGTGAATGAATGTTAACAAACCAAGGTTTATTGAATTATATTTACATTGTGTTGTAACTTTATAAAATTGATTGTCTTACAGGATTTAACAGGTGTAAAGATATTATGTCAAACCAAGCCACTAAGGCACATACTGTGATATGAACTGAGCTGTTGGATTGATCATTTTGCCTTACCAAATATTTCATATTACCCCTTTCCCAGTCCCAGTGGACACATGGGCGCACGTGCGCACGCGCGCGCGCGCGCCCACATACACACACACACACACACACACACACACACACACGATGTATTCCATAAATGCCGTGAGTGTCACAGCATGCACAACAAATGAAAAACTCTGCTTCTTGAATTCTGGGAAGAATTTAAAATCTATTAAACCCTGTTCATCCTTGAAGATGCTGTCTCCTCCAGATCCTTCAAGATTGGAAAAAGAAGGTGATGAGCATTTTAAAACTCAGTTCACTGAGCACTGAACAATTGCTTAAGGGAAGATGAATTTGGTCTAAAAGACAATAACAAAACCATGACCAACTTGTTTTCTGGTTCACTGTTCTTCGTGCCTTTACTATGGTGTGATATAAGTCATTTTACAATGCTAGGAGTTGTTAAAATTAGCATCAATATTAAGAAATTTTCTATCTCTACCCAAGATGCTAGGGAAAAAAAAAGTAGAGAGTTTAACTTATTCCTATGTCCTTTGTATTAGAAAATTAAAATTATTATCTATGTATATGTGATGCAAAATCACTCACATGTATAGTGCAACTGAAAACATCTGATGTGTGAGATTTAGTCATTGCCAGCCATCCTGTATATACGCTTAATCTATCTAGTGGTTAGCCATTATTTTCAGACCCTGAAGCTCTATCCAAGACTCTATCTTCTGCCAAAAGTGTAATGTCACTTGAAAGTTAAGTGAATACGATATTTTGGATTATGACATGGATATTTTATCTGTTGCTGCTACAAGATGGTCAACATCACTGTTTTAATGATTTTTATGAGAAAAACATTCTATAGATTTTATGTTTCTCTTTATTTGTATATTTGAATGTATTATTTTAAGAAATTTCATATTAAATCAAATGAAATGTTATTATGCACCATTTAATATTAACAAAATGGCTTCATATAACTTCATAATAAACTCATGTTAAATAATTTTATATTAAACCTTAGATTATGGTGAAGTCTGCTGAGGCTTTAAGGACACAGGTCATAGTAGAAAGAGAAAACCTGGTATAAGAGAGCCAGAAATAGAGAAATCAATAGTTGTTACCCATTAGAAGTTCACATTATAATATTTAATGAGTGTGACAAACTTAGGTTTCAGCTATGCTCAAAGTCCCTAAGCTAATAGAGACTTGTTCTAGTGAGGGAGGTATAGTCACAACATTTCCAAAGTGGAAAGAATACATCATGGGACACTTGTATTTAATTGGATTGGGTTGTGATAAAAAAAAAAAAAAAAAAATAGGAAATGAGGATTACAGAGTGTATCCCCTAAAAACAGAGGACTTTAATGGTTTTGAGTGTTAGGTTGAAACTTAGGAGAGAGAACTACAATAAAAATCATAAATCGGTATATAAATTGGGTAAGAAAAACAAGAGAGCAGGAGAAAGGTCATAGTTTGCTGACTTAATAGATACTCAGGACTCTGAACAGAGATCTGGGTAAATACTAGATGCAGTACAGAAAAATAATACCAAACACAGCAATCTGTGAGTTTGAGCCTATCTGCAATCTTTTTCCTTTAAAAAATATATTTATAAGAATTGTTCTGGGGATCCAATACCCTACATTAAAAATATCTTTTGCTGAGATCTAAGAAGCAGCAGGAACTGTTTGTTATTTAAAACAAATGTCACTGAATTGATGGAGTTTGCTTCATTTATTTAGCATAACAAAACAAATCCTGGTAAAATCCTAGCTTTAGAATTCCGATTACTTAGTTTATGGTGCACTCCCTCCGCTTTGCTACATTCCAACAAAATATGGTGTCTCTGATTGTTTGACCTTATGCATTTTGTAATTCTAATTAATAAGATTATTTTATCTTACTGATAGTACTCTTAAAATAACTATAAAAGCAATGGCCATTTTTCATAGCTGCAAGTACCAAAAAGAGATTACATTGAAGAAAAATAAGTAATGATTTCACTTTATACAAAGCACACATTTTTTGTGTATTTTACTTTTATTGTTTTAATTAATTAATAATTAATTTTAATTGACAATAATTGCATACATGAATGGGAAAATAAGAGATATTAATCAAATGTATATTGCTTCATTAGACTGAAGGAATAAGTTTTTGTGATCTATTGCACTGGATGGTGGCAAAAATGCAAGTTTAAACTCTGCTAGACCAGTGAGTTCTGTAGCACTTCATGAAAGGCAGTCTTAGTTGGTGTATAAGACAGGCTGGAAGGGGTAATGGGCTATTCTATCTCCCCTAATATTGAGGGCGTGAATAAGAATTCATGTAAATAAAGAGTTTTGTAATCAAATGTTTTAAAACTACAATTTTAAGTCAAGAATACAGGATATTATATTTTGATATCTTAGTGCAATCTTGTTATTTTTTTCATATGCAGTCAATATGTCTGCAATTTATGAGGTACTTTCAGCCATGACATACAATAAAAATATTTGTTTTGTATTGTCTTTGAAAAGAAGAAAATAGAATTCTCATTCATAGCCAATTAGAATTAAAGAACATGTGATTATCAATTACTGAAGATTTGCCTTTTTTAATTTTTATTTTTTTAAAGGAGAGAAAATAACTTTAGACATAGAGGTTAGGATCATGTCCCACAATCACTTTGGTAGTTACACTTTCCCTTTCTATTTGTATTAACATACTGAACTCTTGCAACTACCTATGAGGAAATTATGATTGTTGTACTCATTTTAGAGATGAGGAAGCTTGAGACATAGAGCTTAACTTGCTCAAGGTCATACAGATAATAATTATTGGAACTAAGACTCTAGGCAATGGGGCTACAAGTTATCTGATTTTTATCTCAATGCTATGTGTAATCTAAAATTAGAAATCAGAAAATTTAATCAACAGTAGTTATTGTTTCAAAGTTTGAAGGACATAGCAACAATCATAAAAAGTAATGCCTTAAATACATTGTCTCTTTTGTAAAGAAACAAACTTCTGTATTGAATAAACTGTGGGCATTAAAAGGACATTGATAACCTACAGATAAGAGAATAGTCATATATGTAAAAAATATATTATATGATATATATAATATACCATATAATAGTATATGCATATGTTATATACTATATAATTTTAACATATAGATAGATAATTTTACCTATATATGTACATATATAGACATTAATTTCACACACACACAACACATATAGATGAAGATATCATTCAATCTTTAAGGTGTAACTAATACATGTTTTAAAGTTGAAGTCCTGAATCATAACCATTCCTGAAGGGTTTCATTAAAATCTAAAATTTCAGCCCACAGTCAATTCAATTTAATTGTGATAGTAAATTTACATCACTTCAGGCTTAACTTTTGGAAAGTAACTGAATTATAAATTTAAAGCAAACAACTATTCTCTTCAAAAATAGTATGAATGTCTATCATGTTTGGGCTTGATAAGTCCAGCTCAATGTAAATCTCCCCTCCTCCTTTCTGGGAAATGAATGAAAAGATACTGAACTTCATTAGTAATTACTGAATGCTTATGCATATATACATATGTAAACAGACTGCAAGGTGTCCAAGAAGATGTTAAGGAAATCAGATCATCTAAATAGCATAATAGCCTACAGAGTCTCAGAGGAAAGCATGTTATTTAATAATAAAAGGGTAGGTTCATTATGATGCTTCCATTTGCCTACTGAAAGCAATAACAGCAGATATGCTGCATGACACCTCTTTCCCCCACTGTCACCGAGTTTTGAATAGTTACTAAAGTTGCTAGTAGTTACTAATAACCAATAGTAGTTAATAGTAAACTTAGATAATGTATTTCAAAAAAGAAATTTGCCTATGAGAAAAATGGCCTAAAAATTAACATTTTATCATATGGCATTATTTAGCAGAATGTATTGAAAACTTAGTCAATCTATAGATACATAATCTATGTGGACTATAAAGCCAAACAAATAAAAAATAAGAGGTTGAATTATTTATATTTAAAATAAGAGAAGAGACTCCCCGCTTTCCTATAACATTTATTTTATAATACTTACAGTTTTAAGTTATTCTTCTGGCTTTTTGAAATATATGGAAATATTTTTAAAAGTTAAATAAGCTTCTTGTCAGGTTTAAAACACAAGAATATCTTTCTCTGGGTCTTGGGAATCTTCTCTTAGAAATGTAATCATCAAGAAAGGGGTAGTGTCCTTATTTCCCAGTTTTTTGTGAAGGAAGGAGCCTAATTCAGTGAGTGCTTCACTCCAAGTTGTAAAATTCTCTCATGAGAAGGATGTGAAAAGTTGATTTATTTATTAATTTTGAATTAGCCAACTCATAAACACAGATGGCCACTTTAATGACCTGTTGATTATAGAATGACTTTTATGTGTTAAATGGTGCTGTCAGGGCCTCTTATTTGAGCACTAGTTATTGTTTATCTTGAGAATACATATACAATGGATTAGATCTGTTTCACTATACAAAATGATAATATTCATTCCTGTCTTTGCATTCCCTTAGCAGATTGTCTGTGATGAACATCACATTCTGTTTTGATACCTATTCAGTTATAAAAGTTGTTTTCTTTTACTTCTACATTTGCAGAGAGGTTTTCTAGGTTTGGAGTAACTTTTATTTTTAATTATATTTACCCAGCAGCATATATGCCATAAAAAGGGAAAATTCAAATGTTTCTCATTTGATGTAGACATCTTAAGTGTTATATAGTGAGTGTAATTTAAAACTGTACCTTATTTGTGTTTAATTCTTAGATCTTGCTCTTAGTAAAAGTGTTTTGCTGAAAAATACAAGCGTTTTATATTACTTAAAATTGGGGCCTCCAACACTTCATAATAATTTTTTATGGAATTTAATGAATATTGCTAAAGCAGTTCATAAATTTCCTTAAAAAAGTCAGTTTTGATTTATAAAGGAAAATAACAATAGTTTCTTTTTTCTCCCTCAACTTGATTAGTGATATAAGTTGTACTGTTTGATAGTTTAATAGTGATGTTAAAATGCTGGTATTCTTTCCTGGGTCAAGACAGAAAGCAGTGAAGCACAGAAAGGGAGAGAAGTTTCCACAAGCCAGCTATGCTCTACTGCTCATTGCATTTGACATGCTTCATGATGAGTGAGGGATATACAAAGTACTATTAAGAAAGAATACCATCCCTCATGTCGTCTTATGCCCAATTTCTGCCTCCAGAGAAAGAAGAAGTAAAAATTAAAAGGCAGAAATGAAATCTACAGGCAGACAGCCCGATGCTACACCCTGGGCCTGGTAGTTAAAGATCAACCCCTGACCTAATTGGTTCTGTTATCTATAGATTACTGACATTGTATAGAAATGCACTGTAAAAATCCCTATCTTGTTTTGTTCCTATCTAATTACTGCTGCATGCAGCCCCCAGTCATGTACCCCCTACTTGCCCAATCAATCACGACCCTATCACATGCATCCCCTTAGAGCTGTGAGCCCTTAAAAGGGACAGGAATTGCTCACTCAGAGGGCTCAGCTCTTGAGACAGGAGTCTTGCCGATGCCCCTGGCCAAATAAACCCCTTCCTTCTTTAATTTGTTGTCTGAGGAATTTTGTCTGCGGCTCATCCTGCTACATACACTATATGCAACTTTACTGCAGCCAGACACAATTATATCAGTGAATATTAGAAATTATAGCTATTTACAAATAATTCACAAATTGACAATTGCATGCACACAAATCTTTATGAAAACTGGAAAATTAATATGTATTAATATTTTTCCTAGCAATATTTGTCAAGATGAAATTTTTCATTCTAATATTACTATTCCAATGTCTTTTTTCCTTCTCAAGCACATAATCTACTTTTCCTATTTTATATAATGAAAAAAGAAAATAAAGCAATTTGCTACTGCGTACTGTTTTTGCACATTAGACCAGAGTATTTTCTCTTTTGACATATTACTTAAAGGTTTGTCTTAATATTAAAATGAAAATTCTTGTTTTCTGGTCTAGAAAATCAAACAGATAAAATCAAGCAAAGAGACATGGAACATAGATACTAGTAGTAGATACTAATAGTAGATAATACAACTTTGAAAACTAAGATGAAAGTTAACTTTGCACTATACTCTTGCAAACATTAATATTTATAATCTTCCAGTAAAAATATAGGGATTTTTAAGAAAATGACTTCTTTAATGTGACCTAAAATTAAAATTGCAATGCAATTTTGACACTATTATTTACTAAAATTATCAGGGTAACTCTAGCTAGATTTAATCTTTCATGCGTGTTCAGACATGGGGAACTGGAAAAGTAATTAGCTTAATTTTGAAACTATACACAGGTCTTGAATGAGGCGGTCTATCAACATACTAATCTAGTACAATGTTGTTCAACCATGAAAACTTGAGGAGTTATTTAACCTCCTTGACATTCAAATTCCACAAATATTGTTATAAATTCTGAAGACTAATTCTACTCTTCATTCTTCATCTCACAATGTTTGCTTGTTTGTTCATTTATTCATTTTTATTGTTTTCTTTTTTCCCTGAATCAAATGAGATATTTCATGTAAAAACAACTTGTAAAATGTAAATCACTATCTGGACATTGTTACATTTGCCCCCTTTTCAAGCTTCCTGGTGCATAAATCCCCAGTCTGTGCTTTCTTAGTAGGTATTTGAGATACTCAGTGCTCAGTAGTTCCAGAATTTTTCCAGGACTTCAGTGGCTCTAAGAGTTTGACAGGAGACATGACTTAAGAAAGAGAAATTCAGAAGAGTCTGCATTTAATTAATGCTGAAAGAAACCTACTTCAAAGAAATGTCAATTCTCCTTTTTGGCTCTACAATTGAAAGTTATTTCTAGACTTCTTAATTTGTCTATTATTTCTTTTGTTTGAAAAATCTTTAGATTTGTTTAAACCCAAGGACAACACTCATATGCATGTGCTTGCACAGTAGTACAAGGTAGGACATCACAGACATGAAACAGTAAAATTAAAATTAGGGACAGCACTCTCATCCACTCCAGGAAATGGTTTTGTATTCTTTCAATATATATAGAGCAGAGCAATATGGAGATACAACTTGCTATGTAAATCCTCAAATAAGTTTGAATAGAAACAATACTAAATTGTCCATCCAAGTAAGTGTTGTCTACTGTGTTAGTTCAGGTTGCTATAACAAAATAACATAAACTGGGTCATTTATAAAGAACAGTTATATATTTCTCACAGTTCTGGAGTCTGGGAAGTCCAAGATCAAGGCACTGGCAAATTCACTATTGCCCTCTTTCTGGTTCATAGATGGTCATCTTTTGACTGTGTCCTCACATGGCAGAAGGGCAGAACTCTAATCTCTCCATCCCTTTATATAGAATTAATCCCATTCATGAAGGCTTCACTTTCTTGACCTCTAGTCAACTCCCAAAGGCCCTATCTCCTAACACCATCACATTGGGGGTTGGAGTTTCAACATATAAATTTTGGAGGAACATAAATTCAGGCTATAGTATCGATAGACATGTGGAGTGATGAGAGCCCTGAGCAATCCTGCTGAAACCCCGCCTTCAACAGTTGCCTCAGTAAAACTTACAGTTTATGACATTTTTATTTGTGCAGATCTTAATCTTCTTAAGAAAGCATTGAGACAAATAATAGTAAGAATGCCAAAGGAAGTTATAATATATATAAAAAAGCTTTATCACAAAAAAGTACGAGATAAATGTAACAAAGAAATCGAAGGCCACAAATTCATTGGCCATAAATTACTTTCTAATTATTTGCTTATTTTTCTTAAAGCGGGCAAGAGGAAACAGCAACACATGACCACTTATGGGATTATTACCATCAGAAAGAGAAAAAACATTGATTCCTTAGAGGATGTGAACTGTACCTTGCACATCTCTTCTGAAAACAATATGAACTTAAATCTTCACCTGAGGCTCTGTAAAGAGAGCACAGAGTGATACTTTTTTCTGCAGTGTTCATGCAGATAATGAAATCACAGATTTCAAATGGCTGGACAATTTAACTTCTTTAGACAACAACCAAGTGTTGAATGGTAAAGTAAAGCTCAGTGAGCTTATGTCTGTGTGGTTTGGCTCTCAAGGACAGACAAAAGATCACCTAGAAGAGTGGTTGTGTTAAATATCATCTAAAGCATTTAACACAGATAATTTCTCCAATTCAGTATATTTATGGGGACTGACAAATAACATAGAAAAGCGTATTCTCAGATGAAGGGCTAGAGCACTGACTCTGAAATGCTGATGGAAGGTGCATTCAGATGCATTAAAATTCAGACAATGAACAGACATAATTAGAAATTTCTCTAGAGTTGATGGTCGCTTTAATTTAGACCATAGGTGGTTCAAAGTAGTTGCTAAAGATCATGAAGAAGTCAAGCATGAAGAAGTCAAGAAGTACATATTTGTTTTTTGTATGTAAAATTAATCAGATTTTCATCATCAAATGACCAGTGAAGTCATTTTACTGTATGAATATTTCTTCTTGCTAACTCAAATTTCAAGATACATATTGTTTGTTATATTCTATGAATAATATAATCCTTCTCTATACCAGGCTTGTAATTCTTTTTTTTTTCTTATATCACTAAATGTATAGTATTCATGTAGCTGTTAGACAAGAAATACTTAAAATATTGTTGTTTCATTAGCTATCATAAAGTATAAGTATCAGTTAAAAACAAGTTACATATAATTTATTGAATTAGATTACAGGTCCTGCCTACTCCTTAGACAATGAGGAAATGAAGTACCTTTAATAAATACAGAAATGACATGACCTGATATTTAAAAGTGCCGCACTGTGGAAGGGTCTATTAAAACATCAGTTGTCCTTCTCCCTAGATTGTATTTCCCAACATCCCTTCCAGTTCAGTGTGGCCATGCAACTGAGTTATTTTCAAGTAGAGGTAAATGAATGTAACCTGAGACTTTTAGACACATAAAACAACTTTCCACCCATTGTCTTCTATGCTCTTTCTCTCTGCTACATGAAGGTTGATGAAAAGGAAATTCTCCAGGAGACGTGTTGAAGGTGTATTGTCACTGACATTTTGCTATTGAATTAATACATAGAGCAGAGCACTTCCTCCAACCTGTACATTCCTTGATTTGGATACTTGATTGAGAATAAGTTTATAGTCTAGAAACATTACACATTGAGGGGTGCATTTGTTAGTAATATTAGCCTGTTCACGTCATTTAACTTTGTCCTACACAAGAGATCTTGCTTCTACTGAGAAACATACTTCTTTATATTTCTATATATTTGTGAAAGCTGGTCTCTAACATTGCATTTACACATGGATTAGTTTGATTGTAGCTTGTATTCTCCAAATTCTTTGAATTCATCTCTTATTCCACATCATGATCCAGCCACTCTGGTCTTCTTCCGGTTTCTCGAATACATCGTACACATTTCTGCTTTAGAACTCGTGTACTTAATTTTTCTTTCTGCCATATTCCCCTTTCTTTCCTTCCTTCTATGACTGACTCCTCATCTTTTAGGTGTTAGTTCAAATGCCGTCATATCTGAGATCTTTCTTGGCTCACATGAATATAGAACATCTATTGCTTGACTCCCTCTGTTGCATTATTGTGCTTATCATTATTAGAATGAATGTTGCTGCTGTACTTTTCAGCCATATTTGTATGAGTGTGTAGGTGTATTTGTTTCTCTCCCTGCTCCAAATCTAGTCTCTAATATGACAAGAACTATGTCTTTTTTATTCACCAACTTTTCTTCAGTGTCAAGGATAGATAATTCCAGGTACATATCAGGAGTTTGATAAATATGTTTTCAACTCAATATGAACACTGCTTTTTCAGATAGACCAATAGGTAAATAATTAGATACTTAAAGCCAGTAGGTTCTCAACAGATTAGTAATGGCAGTTTATTTTCGAGTATTATTGAGCAAAGTAATTTATCTACCATAGAGCTGAATTACTAGGTTAGGTGAAGCAAATATTGACTGTGGTTAAAATTCCATAAAAGTTTTATGTGTACCTATTTAACATTTTATAAAAATTGAAATGAATCTATAGTGTTTTACATAAACCATAACCCCTAAGTTAATGAAGAGTTTACTGCTTCTGAAGAAAGTAATTAAGTAAATGTGAATTATTCATTGATTTTGTTACAAAATTCAATAAACTTTTAAATATAGTATTGTTAAATCAAGTTAATGGAAATATAAAAACCATGTTTAACTTATTTAAAAATTAAAGTCATGAGGCTTTGTATTCAAACCTGATAAATTAAACATGTGCTAATTAGGAAAACATACAGAGATGCATTCAATATATATTACATATTTTTGCATAAATGGTTTATAGAATGAATGAATGAATGTGGAGTTGTTGAGCATGAAAAAACAAATCTGATTAATTTTTAATTGATGTCTGCATTCACTATATAGTATATTTTAGGTTATGCTATTTACAAGACAAATGCATTTTTAATTATAAGCATATATTTAGAAAACCAATTAAGAAGACTGTATGTTAAGAATAAAATATATATATATATATTTGTATGTATATATAGTTTGGTTTTTTGTTTGCTTGTTTTTTGAGACAAGGTCTCACTCTGTTGCCCAGGCTGAAGTGCAGTAGCCCGATCACGGCTCACTGTAGCCTCAACTCCTGGGCTCAAGTGATCCTCCTACCCAAGCCTCCAAAGTAGCTAGAACCACAGGAGTGCACATGTTTCTGTATATTTGTATATTTTGTTGAGACGAGGTTTTGCCATGTTGCACAGGTTGGTCTTGAATTCCTGTGGCTTAAGTGATCCACCTGCCTTAGCCAGTCAAAGTGTTAGGATTAGAGATGTGAGCCACTACGTCCAGCCAAAATATTTTTAAAAGATCAAAAAATGACCATATGTTTTAAAAAGTAAAGTAATAATTAAATGTTGTCATTTGAGATAGTTTTTTTTTTTTTTTTTCCAACAATACAGGAAATCAAGACACACACTACAATAGCACGGTTTATATGGGAGGATGATTTACCATCTCCCATCTTTACATCTACCTATGTATGTATACATTTCCTATTTATACATTTAAAACAATCAACTTCATATTTATATCTTCTCAAATTGAAATCAGTACTAGAAAAAAATGTAAGTAAAAAAACAGGTCTCTAACACCAAGGAAATTATAGATAATTTAATGAAACTAATGAATAAACAGATGAATCACAGATAAGCATGCATGATTAATAAAATAATATGGTATTTACATGTTATTGATAATATGAATAACATAGAACAATACATTTGTTCCCTTTGGATAAATAAAAAAAAAAACGTAGAAAAATTGATATGATCTTTTCAATAAAAATGTAGTATAAGTCTCTGAGAAAGAAAACTTCATCAGAGATATTTCTCCCTTTTAAAAGGAACAACACTTCAATGAAGAAAAGCTATTATGAAGCACATTTTTTGAACTTAGAAGTATTTTCTTTATTCAGGTAAATTATTTAACTTTCTTCTATGAGTTGAAAGGAGAATTTATTACTGAACAGAAAACCTTATTTCACTAATCAGTTTAAGAAATTTTCTTTATGAGATTAAACTTTTAAGCTCTTTATCAAAAACGATATATTTTTCTATTTCTATTGCTGTTATTAGTTTCCATTCAATAGAAATAAATATGAACTCTGGTTGACTAGTTTAATTACAGAGATTGACTTTTCTAAATGATAAATATTTATATTTTTATGAGTGTCAAGCTCATAAAATGAATTTTAATAATTTGTGAACAGCAAAAACCATAAAAATATAGTAAACAGTGACAGTTTATAAATATAAACACTGTTACTCATTTCAAATACGAGAGGACTTGAAATAATTTTTTTCTACATGTTAGTACTTTAAACTGAATTCATTTCCCACAGACATTATAAAAACCCCAAAATGATGCATGGCATTTAAAATAGCAGCCCCTCTCTTCTATTCCTTCTACATTGTTAAAAATAAAAGGTCTTAGGAGACTGAGGCAGGAGAACCACTTGAACCCCGAAGGTGGAGGTTGCAGTGAGCCGAGGTCATGCCACTGCTCTCCAGCCTGGGTGACAGAGCAAGACTCTGTCTCAAAAAGTAAATAAAATAAAATAAAATAAAATAATAGAAGATCTTTGGGTGGTTTCAAAATCTCATTATAAATTGATTTTTGTTTCTCTGCTTAATTGTTTTCTAACAGCCCCTTTATGTTAAAAGCTAATAGCATAGACTAATGGGAAAATAGGTACAATATCAAAAAGCATTCCATATAGGAAGTTTTAAAAGGAGTATATTTAACATTCAATGGCTGCATGATAAGGGTGTATCTCAATATTATTTTCATTTTTTTTCTATTTTATTTATTTATTTATTTATTTATTTATTTATTTATTTATTTAATCTTTTACTTTAAGTTGAGGGTACAAGTGCAGATTCGTTACATAGGAAAATTTGTCTCATATGATTTTGTTGTACAGATTATTTAATCATCCAGTTATCAAGTCTAGTACCCATTAGTTATTTTTCCTGATCCTCTCCATCCTCCCACCTCCACCCTCCGAAACGCCCCAGTGCATGTTGTTCCCCCTGTGTGTCCATGTGTTCCCATCATTTAGCTCTGACAAGAGAGTGTGGCAATTCCTCAAACACCTAAAGACAGAAATAGCGTTCAACCCAGCAATCCCATTACTGGGTATACACCCAGTAGAATATAAATTATTCAGCTTTAAAACACATGCACCTGTATGTTCATTGCAGCACTATTTATAATACCAAAGGCAGTGAATCAACCTAACTATCCATCAATAGTATTTTCATTAATTCTATATTACAGGGATTTTGCTTTCTCATGTGTTTTGTCATATCAATTAGCCTGTATTAGTAAGTCTATATATTTATTCTTTTAAACCATAAACAAGTCATATTATGCACATGTTACAGTCTGTCAAGATCATCTTCAACTATGAATTTCTCTTGCAGAGTACTAAAGTTTTTGACATCTGGATTTTGATAAAAATGAACAGCAAGAGTAAGGGCTAAGGCAACTGAAGAGTAACATTAGTTCCTTCATCTTATTTTGTTGTTTGTGGTAACTCATGAAATTTGCTCTTCATAAATTACCTCAAACTTTTCAGAGTTGATAGCAAAGCACTATTCCTCTAAGAAAGGCCAATAGGGGTCCTATATGTGAGTGTGTGAGGAGACTAAATATAAGAGTGTTAATAAATGTCCAGAGTTATTATTTGAAACCATAGGAATTATTAAATATCTGTGTGATCTTCTACAATCACATATTAGAAAGAAGGCCAAATATTCACCTATTAATTTTATAACTTTTGTCAGTTTTATTTTTAGAAGAAAATAAATATTTATTTATATGCATCACATTTATTCTGCTATTTCATCTCTACTTGATTATTTACATATCTCAATTCACAATTCTTAGAAATATTTGGTATTTATTTATTTATTACTTGTGAGGGTGACAGTCATGTCCCACTGGAGATACACAGTGAAATAAAACATTGTCCTCTCAGGCTCTCCTGGTGTGAAATTCTGACCTCAAACTATCTATTCAAATAGGCAACTGCTACAACTGGAATGACTAGATAAATTCACAAGAGAATAAATCTTATTTCAGGTCAGAGAACAGAAAAAAATATTTAAAGAAAATAAGAAAAGAACTAACCTTCATTATATAGTTGCAAACAGGTGATATTTGTTGAGAGAGAGTGTGTGTGTGTGTGTGTGTGTGTAACTTCAGGATGAATAAGGCAGATGAAATATTTAAATGTAGACATGTTGAAAGCCGATGTAATTTATTCCAGTGAAATAACAGATTGTTAATATAATGCAATTATTTATTTCAGTAAAATATTTATTAAAATATATCATCTTCTAATATGATTACTGTATTTCCCCAAGGTTAACTCTGCATTGGAACATTTCAAAATATAACTTTGCCTAATTTAATTGGAGCACAAGAACAGTGCGTGAACCTACATTAAATTGACATTAAATGGAAATAGCAAGAGCAATGCCTAATAGTATGTGCCTCTAATCCACTGAAGGCCTGACCCTAATGGCCAAAAGCACTTCAATTAAGTTTCATTGCTCTTCATTACATTTTCTCAATATATGTGTCTGATGTGATTGTTTCTGCTCTCACAAGACACAGGAACTTTTGATAAGGGCTAGTGGTAACTTTGTTTTTTATGTAATTTAATTCTAATGGGAAATTTCTCTACGGTTTTTAGAATTCCACTATCCAGTGGTATTTTATCTTTCTCTTTGAGTTATTACTGCTTTCTAATCTTGCTTAGAATATGTAATTAATTTAATTGTTTTTTTTTTCTCTCTATGCTCTATGTCCTTCTATAATACAGGATTGCACAGATTGCCTTTTTATGACAAAAACAGAGGGAGAAAAATGGCAGCAACCAAGATTATTATTATACTTAAATGGTTTCTCACACTTTATGAAGATCTTTATGTAAAAGTATTAAGCAGTCCATTTAACAGAGAAGTATTTTTGTTTCACATGTATCAGAAAATGTGAGTCTTAATTAAAATAGATCCTGATGTCAAATGCTATTGATGAGCAGTTATTATTCTATATGTTATATTTTATATCAGTGTAATGGGATAGGAAGTTTTAAAAGACCTTATGTGTTTCTGCCAGATAGTGATACAGTGATAAAATATCAGCAGTTAAAAAAAAAAAAAAAAAAAAAAACAGAATGAGTGGTTCATATGAATGATGACACTAAAAAGAAAAAGAAAATCAGACCCTCAGAACGAAGGTATATCTTGATAAGCAAAGCTGTTAGATGTTATGTGGCAATATCAGATGTCAGCAGACAGAAAGAAAATATTGGTTGCTTTCAAGGGATCTAATATAATGAACACAGTTGATCATGGTCCCTCCGTTATAGAATCAAGTTGATAAGACTCTACTAGTGAGTGGAAGTTAGGGGGATCAAGATTTGTTAAGAAAATCTTATGTATTGTTTAGCAAACTATATGTAGAAGAAACTATCAGAGACATAGAAAATTACACAATATTTACAGGTAGACATGAAACTGAACAAAACTTCATGTAATTGTTGTTATATATACTACTTAGTTTTTCACCAACTAATTTCTTTTAATATTTTATAAAATTATGTTTTTTAAATTCATTTATATTGATATACATAGTTCTAGTTTAGCCACAACATTTCAGAGTGCATACATATAAAGTAAAATATAAAGAATGTAAAAGGGTAAAAAATATAAATTCAGAATTGTAAATATCTCTGTTTGGAAGAAGAATACAATCAGTAAAAGTTTGTAGGAATGATTCAACTCTGTTTTAAGTTTTATTTGTTAATAGTGGAGACAGAGAATACTTTAGATTCTTTATTCATTTTATATTCCTGAAATAGCTCAAAATAAATTTGAGCTTTCTCCAAAATGTCTGTCAGTGTAATTTATAAATTAATGGCAATGCTATACATCATAGTCCATAAAGATAAGAATATATCATGAACATTATAAAGTAGAATTTGAGAAGGAACTGCTATTAGAAGCAAGGTTGCTACAGTATTGAGTATTATTTTTTCCTTCTATCGTGATCAGAGCCCAAATCTCTTTCCACAACAAAATGATCTTCAACTAAACTTTCACATTAATGGATCTTAAATAAACATTAGTGTAGTATATAGACTTAATTCTTACACCAAAGCTTATTTCACAGTGTCTTACGGCTTTTTCAAGTGCACATATGTTTATTTGCGTAGTCCTTGCAAATTCAAGTGTTTAATGACTATATGTAGATAATGTGTGCATGTAAACATACATACTTCCACATTAAGTTCTATGTGTGTTTAATTTATATCTCCTTCTAAAATATCCATCATTACCTATTGTTTTAACACAATTATCTTCAGTAAATAGAAACACAGAATAGAATGTCTTTATGTTTTATTGTCCCTGTGAAGACAATAGCATATGAGGTGGCTTTAATATTAGAATATAATACAATTTTTTTTTACTTAGTTGGCAAATTGTAAAGACAATTTATTGTATGGGGGAAACAGCATTTAATCTTAATGAAATCAACGTGGAATTTCTTCTTCCATTATCCATGGCAGTTTGGAAAATTGTATTCAATTTTCTGAGTTTTATATTTTGAAGCTATGCAAGAAACACTTGAAACTATAACTTTGAAATTCCTTCATGGTGTGAAAATTTTATGGTCATTTATCACTAAAGATGATGGGAAATAAAAAGCATAGAGCTAATAGGAGGTATAAAGATATACTTAGAATATAGAATTGAGGTAGCATTTTTAATCACCTCTGCTATTCCTACTTATATCATTATTGATTGAAATTCATGCACTTTATATGCAAAGCTACATTTTTTTGTTGTTAAAATCAAATAAATATACTGTCAAACTCCAACTTCCCAATTTAACATTTGCACGTTTTCTTGATTTTAAATTGTATGATTGAAGGAAACAGAAATGCTTTTATTTTGAAATTTGAGAAACACCATTTAAATAAATTTTACATCTGCCAATTTGCAGTTATATAATCAGAGTAAATTAAGTCAATTAAGAGGTACACTATAAATAAGAAGCGCCTTTATTAAAACCTAGCCCAAATGGAAGAAACAATCATATATTAGTGTGAAAACCATAGAGAAAATAAATCCATCAGTCCAGGAACTACCTAAGTTAAACTTACTATATTATCAAAAATGTATTTTACTCTCTTCATAACATTACAGGTGTATGTGGGTACAATTTCTGAATGTTTAGAATTTTTAAAGTTTCTGGAAAAAAAAATGCACTTAATTGAAATCAGTAAGGAATTTACCATCTGTTTACAGAGTAGCCATATCAAGGCAAAGTGTTGCTCTGTGGTATATGTCCAAATCCCTAAATGAAATGCACAAGGCACACATGCTTGCAAACGTGGTTTAAAATAAGAATCCGGCCGGGTGCAGCGGCTCATGCCTGTAATTCCAGCACTTTGGGAGGCTGAGGTGGGTGGATCATCCGAGGTCAGGAGTTCGAGATCAACCTGGCCAACATAATGTAACCCCGTCTCTACGAAAAAAAAAAAAAAAAATTGCCAGGCTTGGTGGCGGGTGCCTGTAATTCCAGCTACCTCGTAGGCTGAGGCAGGAGAATTGCTTGAATCCAGGAGGTGGAGGTTGCAATGAGCCGGGATCACACCACTGCACTCCAGGCTGGGCAACAAAAGTGAAACTCCATCTCAGAAGAAACAAAAACAAAACAAAACAAAGACAAAACAAAATAAGAAGCCAATTAGTGTGCTCAACATCTCCAAACCTGGTCTGGATGCACATTACTTACAAATAAAGAAGGTTTATATAAATAAAGTGGTTTCAAAGACTTAAAAGTGATAATTAAGGGTAATAGCACATGTTCTTGTTAATAATAAGCATGTTAGATAACCACTGACAACTTTTAAGGATCAAAACTCTTCAATGCATTAACTAGAGGCTGGATTTACAATATTTTTCCCTAATTTTAATATTTTATTAAAGTTACTCAGCCTCTGATTTATCTCTATCTAGTTATTGAAATGATTAAACTTACCTAAAGCACTGAGTTAATTGTATAAGCAAATATTGTAATCTCAATAAATGATTTCTATCATTTTGTATACTTCTTATTATTATATCATATGATATATTCTGGTTTACATCATTCATATCATTTAGCAAAAGTAATCAACTATTAAAATTCAGTGAAATAGAAATCTGTGTCACGCACTCAGCTAAACTCATTTAAACCTTGAAAACGACCTGATGAAATACGCATCATTATTTTTCCCATCTCAAAGGAGAAGAAATTAAATTTTAGAGATTGTGAGTAAATTTTTCAGGCCCTACAGTTAGTAAGCATTGAACCTGCAGTTAAATCCTGAATCTGACAGATCTTAAGTCTTGTTCTCAGAAGGGTTAAATATATTGTCACATAGGTAGAAAATCACTTCAGAAAGTAAGTCATTGAAAAGGTCAGTATTAAACTAATTATTATTTTTTAAGAGGAGCCCTCCCTTATCCAAAAGGGATAAGTTTTGAGACCCCGCAGTGGATACCTTAAACCACAGATAGTACTGAACCTAATTGTTGTCAACAGGAATATGTTTATTTTCATGTCTTCCACTCCTTCCATGCCTTTTCCTTCTTGACTAGGAATTTATTATACACTTTGGCCATAACTTTTGCAGATTGAGGTGAATCAGCAAAACTAACAAAAATTTATTTCTTCTTCTTCACAATTTCACAAATATGTTCTTACCATATATCATAGCAACCTTAGGATATGACCCATTTTACTTAATGGAAATCTTTTATGACTTGTCTTTGGTATATCTGAATTGTCAGCACCACTATGCATACACTTTTAGGATATTATTAAGTAAAATAAGAGTTACTTGAACATAAACACTGTGATACCATGTCAGTTGATCTAATAACTGAGTGACTAACATGTAGGTAGCAACTACACTGAGATTATGATAGAGAAAGGGAGGACTGACATTCCTGGAGGGATGAGTGAGATGGTGTGAGATTTCATAACACTACTTAGAATGGAGTGCAATAGAAAACTTATGAATTGTTTATTTCTGGAACTTTCCATTTAATATTTTTGGACTGCTGTTGGCCACAGGTAACCGAGGAAATAGAAAGCAAGTGTGTCTAGGTTTCAAAATTTCTACCAGGTGACATCTTCACTGAATGAGAACTTAAAAATCTTGTCCACCTCTCCACCCCTTCCAATTTTCTCAGCTGTTAAGTTTACAACCATACAAGTGAATCTCCTCAAGAGTCCAAAGTTAGTGCTAAACCCACGTGAGCTCAAAACTCAACTTTCACTTACTCTTTGGAATTTTCTGTCTTTCTCTAGAATCCTTAGCTCTGCATACCACTGCAAATTCGACTTAGCTTTCCACTTCTGAGGTTCCTTAAAATAACAGAATTATGCTTATCCAGTGTTTACTTCTCCATATTAGACAAGAATCAAATTGACCTTCAAGTGTGATGGAATGAGCACAGTTTTATCACTGAGAGGTTTTAGTGTAAATATATACCTGGATCAAATTTTAATATAGTGCATCTAACTGAAATGAAAAGAAATTAAATATTTTATTAAAATATATCAACATTCGATTACACATTCACTTCCTCAATACTGTACTAAACATTTCAGATTGTTAAAGATCAAAGTCAATTATATCATTATGTATTACATTTCCCTGAAATAAAAATACTTTTTAACATACAAGCATTTGAAAGAAATAAATTAATGCCATTCTATTTGACATTATGCTTGTGTTTTCAATTTATATTTGGAAGTTTGAAAACAGAGAAATAAATTGTGTGGCTGCTTCACATTAGTGTGAAAACTCCTCTGACACTGTAAAAATAACAACAGCATTAAGTTACTTAAATAATTTGTGGTGCTTGAAGAAAGCTCATTAGCACCTTGTAAATTTTCACATAGCCTGTGTTATAACTTCATTTCCAGAGGAGTTATCATAGCACAAAAACAAATCTCATGTGCAATTAATAACTGAAAGATTCACTGAATGATTTTGAATAGAAGACTCTACATAATAAAGAATACATTTTCAACTTAGTGTGTAGGGCTGAAACATTAATAAGAGTCACGCTAGTAGAAATTTTTCTTTTGTTTTTACTTACCCACCCACTTAGAAGATTAGTTCTATATCATAGATTCTACACTTTAGTAGATCATTCATTTTGTTGGAAAGTAATGTTAGGTAATTTTACAGTTTGAGATAATTTTTTTTTCAAAATTTCAATGCACCATTTTCCTGAAAATATGTTCTTTGTTAGCTTATTCTTCAATATAAACAATAAAAAAAATACATTAGAATTCAATATGTGCCATCACATAGTATTCTGATCTAAAACTCAACAGATAAACAAACCTTCAGGGACAAGGGGGATCTTCATTTTCACTCGTGTAATTGAGGCTTAGTCAACTTCTGCCGTGGAGATCAGGATCCACAGTTGCCACGAAGAGATGATGTGTGTCCAGTTCTAAAGAAGACCCTTAGGGATTACTAAAGAGAAAATAGAATTTATTCCTACTACAATTACCACTTTTCCACAAGAGTAGCTCTCCAGCTCTTATCCCCAAACTTTATGCAACAATGACTGGGGATAGAGAAAGTGTTGAGAGTTGCGAGTTGAGAGCCACTGAAATAGTCTTTGTAAGATTTTTTGGAAACATACTGTAAAGGCTACTCACAGGCAGACAGGTGAGGGGCCCTCAGAAGAGTAATTCATGGAAAATAGAGGTATTGGGATCTCAGTCCCATGCTGAAAGCTAGCTGAACTGTAGAATCTTCAGGATTACCCTCCCACCACTTTCTCTGCTGAGACTTGCCTGGTGGGAGTAATCTTCAAGGAACATGTCTTGTTTATGGAGTTGGAGTGCATATGCGGAAAAAAGACCACCGACCTGTAATACATTTTAGTTCTAAAAGCACCATGTAATAAAATAAACTCTGTGGAGTATACAAGTAAATATCGACTTCACCTCTGAATAAAATTTTATAAATAAAACTTAAAAATTATTAATCATGATTAAAAATTGAAGAAAAGTTAAGTAAAACACATATGTATTATGCATTTTACATATGTGACTATATATAATTAACATAATAAAATATGTTATTAAGTATATTATATATGTAAATAAATAAAGATATAAGTAATACATACACATGATTTCAAAGGCAAGCCATGCAGTTGAAGAAGATAGTTGGAACACACAAAAGCTGTAAAAGTTTGTTCTCAGAATATATTCTAAAAATATACAATTGAATTTTTTAAGAGTTCAATAGGAATAAATGAACACATTTTTAAGAGAATTATATTTGCATAAACTGTTCCAGTTTTCACTAAAGAGACAGAGTAAAAACAAAGTCACTTTCTGAGTGGACTGTAGGCTATACTCAGCTGAGGTATTTTCAATAAAGAATTCATAAATCGAGAGGGCAGAGACAAGAATCATGGAGAATCAGTCCATGGTAAGTGTATGATAGAGTCTCAAACAAGAAAATTTTCAACTGGCCTGTCATAATTTCAAAAATATTGAGAAACAGTGATTTCTGTGTTCTTCCCAACAGACACCCTTCTTTGGAAAGGAATGTGTGTAGCAGTACCCTAGAACCGCCTCACTGTGTTAGCACTGTGTGCATGTAAATAGGAAACAGATAAGTTGTTTCTTTAACTCACAGATCTTCAGAATGAGAGAAACTTCTTGAGAAGTTGCTCATAAAACTTAATTTGGATAATAAGTTATTATAATTTTAGTAAGATGAGACATTTCACGGCCTGGGAGGAGGGTGAGTGTATTTTGCATGTGGGGGTAATGGGAATCACTGGTGGCCAGAGGACACACTGTGCTAGCTGGCTGCTGAGACAGCCCCAAGTGATTTCTGTTTCCAGGTATTCAGGGAGCTTGTGAAGTTCCCACCATAATTATTAGGGCTGATTTGTGTGGCCACAAGGATATTGCAGAAATGACAGAAAGTGATGACTTCTCATATTATTCTGAAAATTTTGAATTATTTTTATAATACAATAGAATGAGGGTATATGAAGGGAAGATTTGAATAATTCTTTGGCTATAGAAGTACTGTGAAATTTTACCTTTCTCACTGTCATGATACATACTCAACACAAAAGGGAATGTTCTGAAAGCAGTCACTTGAAAGCTCAATACTTACACATTGAGACTTGTAGGATAAAGTAAATTGGTGTCTAAGTCACAGATAATAATCAAAATCATAAGATATTAACAAAATAGGGTTGTAGTTTAGGAGGTACCTACCTTTTCATTCAGAGCAAAGATGGGAAGCTTTTCCCATGTAACAGATGTAGATGATAACACACAAAAATATTCATCGTAGTATATATTAGAACCTCTCCAATAAAGCCTTCTCAACGTGAACAAATCATAATAGATAGAAGTTGAGGGATGTCTGGATTCTACAGGCTGGTAAGTTAATGAGTGACCAGCAAAAATAGAGATGCATTTATCTCCATCAAAAAATAGTAGATCAATAACGCCAGCAATGTGGAATAGCTTGTGCAGCAGAAACATGTCTATGAGAGACAAACTGAAATTCTCCCTAAGTCCAGCAAGTACTGATACTAGAGCTGCACCACCAGTTTGTGGCAGTATCAGCCAGGAAGGAATTAATTGGCTCAGTTTCTATTCTTCTTCCTGTAGGCCAACCAAGGAATGGTCAGAAGCTTTGATTAAATAGCTGCAGTAAGTAAGAACAAGAAAGAAGCCGACTAAATAACCTTCTCTGGAGGCAGACTTCCTCCCTATAATATGCATAGTTTGGGTGAGAAACAGAGACTACGTTTTAAATCAAATTTAGAATTCTTAACATTTTAATTCTGTAATCATTTTTCAACATAGCCATAGTTTGTGCGTTCTCTACATGAACTCAAACATTGTGCTTGGAGATTCATTGGAAATCTGGTATTTCAAACAGAGATTTCCTTACTTCATGGCCATCTCCCATTTCTTCTCCCAGAGTTCAATTCACCACAGAATTACAAGCATTTCTGTTTCTTTGGCAAAAATATAAGGAGAAAGTATAATTTAAGTTTATTTTTCAGGCATATCAACTCAGGAAACAAGACTTTGGGTGTGAGGTATTTTTTTTTTTTTTAATCCATTTGATTTTTTAGGCTACATACCCTGATGAATTTACACTGGCTATACCAACGTGAATTAAGTAAGTTTCATATTACATGAAACAAATGTAAAGTACAATTGCCGGATGTTCATGTTGGCCATTTAAAAAACTGTGAGTCCAAGATAAGAAACAGCATGGTTTGTAAGGACTTTACATATGTTGGGACATTTAATCTTCATAAGGTCGTCCTAGTGTAGGGGGTACTGTTAACCATTCTGTGTTGAGGCAATTGAGGCACAGAGAGTTAAAGTAACTAAAAAATCTCATAGGTAAGAAGAGACAGAAGTCAACTATACACACATGCAGCACTGCTCTATAGGCTGTGTTCCTATCCACCACACTGCACTACCTGTGATTCAAAAAATGCTAGTTGCAAGTTTTCTTTTTGACCAAGCCATATCTAAAAGAGAAGACAAAAGCAAGAAATTTTTCAGACCAAAGTAATTATAATAATCGAAATCATGCAAGCAAGTATATTGTTTTTTTATTTCTCAATTTAATATTTTAAAAATATACATACATTTTCAAATTACTTATAAATAATATATCTTTAATTGTCTCCCTTTTATAATGTATATTTTTGACATTTTCCTTTTATATACACAGTCTTTTATATTTGTATGATATCTTTGTTCATTTGAGATGAGTGCATTTCTTATGAGTGGATGGAGGCTTAGAAGCATCCTTCTTAGAGTTACATCATGCAAAATTTTCTATCTATAAGAAAAGAATATCTGATTAAATCTTAAACAGAATCTTAGTATTAAAAACTAAGGTAGGCCTTTGCTCTCATGAGAATATATTTTAATTTTTTTGAAAGAAAGAAAATAACTTTGTTACTGATTTTTTTCATTAAAAAAATCTTTAGTATCAATTATGTGTAATGTAGAAGATGAAAGGGAAAGAGTGTATCTGATCATTATGCCATCAGGTTAGCAAATTTGACGTTCCCAATATGCCTCTTTCTACATTTTTATTAAAATGTTCATAATGTCACCAGACAGTATAGACAAGGGAAATCCATAGTAAAAGGATCACTAACAACACAGACTGTGACTGAAATTATACCCTCAGAACAACTTCAGAAAACGATAGGCCCCAGGATGAAAGCAAACAATATTGAATTATTACACTTTTCTGTCCCTAATTCTAAGTTGCACTAGCTATATTGAACTGAAAGCAGGAATCTAATTGTGTATTTTTATTAAGCCAGGCAGAAAGAAAATCTGTCATTGTTTTCTAGAACATTTAGATACCCAAGGAAAAGAATTGTAAAGAGGGTTGACTGTAAACACACTGATTATCTTAAATGGATGAACTATTCTTATATTAGAGACTTCAAAGAAATAACAATCTGATTTCTAGAATCTTGGGCATAGTCTGAATGAAACAAAGATTTCAAAAAAGAAGAAACAAATGCACACTTAGAGCAATGCATGATAATTAAATTTAAACTCAAAATATTATGGCAATATAAATGGGTAAGCACTCCAAAACATATACGATTGTGAGGCACTTTTAAAAAAATAAAATGTGTCTCACCAGTGAGGGCTACAGCACTCTGTGTCTCCAAGTAAACTTGAAAGGCAGCCTAGGTCATAAGAACTGAAACTCTTACGCAAGTCCTAGTGCTGAACTAAGTCCAGCGACAGTGGAATTGGTGGCAGTGGGGGTGGGGCATGGCTCGTGACATACTGAGGCACTGGGTGGGGCAGCCACCCCTCCCCTAACCCCAGGCTGCATAGCTTGCATCTCTAAACGAGAACCCTTCCTTATGCCTGAGGAGAGGACAGGGAAGACTGGAGAGGACTTTGTCTTGCATCTTGGATGCCAGCTCAGCCATAGCAGGATAGGGTACCTGTCAGCATCTTGAGGCCTTAGCTCCCAGATGACATTTCTAGACACATCCTGGGCCAGAAGGAAACCCACTGCCTTGAAGGAAAAGACTCAGCCCTGGCAGTATTTATCACCTGCTAACTGAAGAGCACTTGGGCCCTGAATAACCACCAGCGATACCCAGGAATTACATCAAGGGCTTTCGATGAGCCTATGAAACTTGCTGACTTCAGGTGAGACTCAGCACATATACAAACTGTGGTGGGAGGGGCAAAACTCATTTTGCTTGAGAAAAATAGAGAAAAAGCAAAGAGGACTTTGTCTTGCATCTTAGGTATCAATATGATCACAGAATGGTAAAGCAACAAGTGAGCTCTTGGGGACTCCGATTCCAGGACATGATTCTTGAATGGCATTTCTGGACCTACCCTGGGCCAGAGGGGAGCCCACTGCCCTGAAGGATGAGCCCAGGCCTGGTGACTTCACAACAAATTGACTTAAGAGTTTTGAGGCCTTAAGGAAACATTGGTGGTAGTCTGGCAGAACTCCTCATAGCCTGAGATTGCAGTGGGTGCAAATTGAGGCTCCTCTGCCTCTGGAAAGAGGAGGAAAGAGTGGGAAGGACTGCATGTTTTGGTTCCAGTGCAAGCTCAGCTGAAATAAAATTAGTCACTTGAACATACAAAATAATCACTGGTAATAGTAAGTACACAGAAAAACGCAGAATATTATAACACTATAACTGTGGTAAGACCAGCCTTGGCAGCACGGTGAAACTCTGTCTCTATAAAAATTACAAAAACTAGTTGGGCATGGTGGTACATGCCTGTGGTCCCAGCTATATGGGAGGCCGAGGTGGGAGGATGGCTTGAACCCAGGAGGTTGAGGCAATAGTGGGCCTAGATTGTGCCACTGCACTCCAGTCTGAGTGATAGAGTGAGACCCTATCTCAAGAATTAAATTAAACTCAACTAAAAATGTAGAATGAGTCTATATGTCTATAAATGAATCATAGGAATCTCAGAATGAATATCACTGTAATATTAAAACATCTGAAAAATCTAATACACACTTTCATAATCCATGCTTATAGATTAATCCAGTAGCTTTCGATGTGTACAGTAATTGAGCATGCATATAGTTCATACAGCAAATCATAACAAAAATTGCATATACTGATAGTATTTTTGCATATATGTAATTCATATAGGTTTACTCTACCAGATAAGGACATAGCAGTGAATTATATATGGATATGTCATAAGAATGACACTGAGCCCAATCTTCTCCCTTGATTTTTCCCAGGCCAGTGTCAAAAATTCTTGCCTGGTACATCATTAAATTATTGCGACTGTTGAGAAAAGAAGTTTCAGTAAATGGCAGGCCAAATGTGCCCATAGATAGCTTCCCAAATGAATTAAAAACTTAGGTTTACACAAGACCCCACACACGGATGTTTATAGCAACTTTATTCACAATTGCCAAAACTTGGAAGCAATTGAAATATCCTTCAATAAAGAAATGAATACAAAACTGTGGTACATCCATACAATGGAATACTTTCAGTTATTTAATAAGATGAGTATCACAGTACCCAGTGGAGAGAGGACGATGTCAAGTATGGCTGAAGTTAAGTTACCATCTCTCTCAGAAGTAAGGCTAATCAAAAATGAAAAAGTGTTTTCAATTAAAAAATGAGGAGGTTATAAGCTGGGGCACTGAGATTCTTACCTCGTTCAACCTTTGTAGATTGTATGACAACAAACTCTATCTCTCCTTAAGCACAGCAGCTGTGCTTAGCTGTCAATTAACTGAAATTTGAGTGTATACCCACACTTACAAGGAATCAGATGATGCAAAGAAAGACAGCAGGAGAATTAGTGAATTTTTACTTAGAATCATGCCAAAAGTAGAAAATAACTTCTAACTTTGTGACAGTATACATTAAAGCAATATGCATCAATATTTTTTTTGCATTGTGTGTCTGTGTGTGTGTATGTATGTGTGTGTGCACACACGGATGCGTGCATGTGTGTGTGTGTGTAGAATTTTTTTCCCCAACAAACCCTCATTCAATCACCTTATAATACAAGAGCCTTAAAGACAGATTTTTCCTCTAATTTTGGATTATTAGTTCCCTAAAACATAAAATACGTAAACATCTGACATATGTGAGTTTCTCTGTGTGTGCTGAGGCTTTTCAGGACATCATGTTAAGCACTTTCTCACAATATTCTGAGTAAGGTGTGTTTGCCACTTCTATCACAGGGAAACAGAGACCCGGAGAAACTGTGCCATACTCTAATCATAATGCTGAACTAATTCAGTTTAATGAATTGATTTCAGTTGTATCCAGTCCAGAGCACATTTTTGTTGAAAAAAAGAAGGGATAGCAGCACCATTAACAACCAGTATTGTTATTGACAATGATTCAATGTTTAATATGTGCCAACAATTGCCTCATGTCTTTTCATGTTTCATCATATATAATTCATGATGGAAGGTATAAAGTAAATTTTACTTCCATTATGTAGGCAGAGAAATGGAAACACAGAGATTTCAGAAACTTGCACACACCACTAAATTCATTAGATCTAGAAAATACCCAAAGACAAAGACAAACACATTTTCTTTTCTACTACATCCCAGTCATTTTATTAGTGTTTTCATCAATAAATACAGTAATGGAAAATATATGGTATATTATTCATGCAATTTAAAGGAAATATCATAGTGTTATTTTTATAATATATGCAAATATATTAGCCAATATTAATTAAATGAATTGTTTTTTCCTAATCCCTTAAAATATAATGTTAGAAAAAAAGTTCACTTTTATTTTATAAATAAATTATGGTTAGAAGAATCACCAAATTGTATAAAATATCAGAGCTCTAACTCAAAATGGAAATCTCTCTACTCATTAACTGGACATAAATATATAGAAATCAACTGTCAAAGATAAGTTTAATAAAACCAGAATTAATCTATGCTAGAAAGAAAGAAGAAGAAAGTAGAATTACTCTATGGTTCTAATTTCAGCACCACTTCTTTTTCTTAGAAAAACAAAATATTCCATTACACTATATTTCTCCAAATCAATTTTTCTTATATAACATTTCTATTCTAACACTGTCTCTCAGTATCACTTTTGACATATTGAAAGCAGCGTCAAAAAAATGAAAGTTACCCATTTTATTTAAAACTTTAAAAATTGACAATGGAAAACAATGTCAATATTCTTTTACAATATAATAGCTATTTGAATTTCACTTAAATACATTAATTAGATTCACTTAAAACTAAAACATTTTGTTATTTGCTGAAAATTTTTGTGGAAAAATAAGAGAGGATCCAGTTCTAAGGACTCTAATGAGGTCTTGTGTTTTCCCTTACACCAAATTTACACATGTAAAAACATACAAACACAGACACACATACAGCAAGTCTTCACTTAATGTTATTGATAAGTTTTTGAAAACTGCATCTTTAAGTGAAGCGACATATAAGGAAATCAATTTTACCACAGGCTAACTGACATAAACAAGAATTAAATTCCTGTGGCATATTTCTGGTCACAAAAACATTAGCAAATTTCTAAATTAAGACCCCAAACACTTCTATTATCAGACATTACAATAAATGTGAGATATACATATATTTAAGGAAGGTTAATTAAAAACAAGATCATTATTTACTCAAGATTTTTTTTCTATTATTATACTTTAAGTTATAGGGTACATGTGCACAACGTGCAGGTTTGTTACATACGTATACATGTGCCATGTTGGTGTGCTGCACCCATTAACTTGTCATTTACGTTAGGTATATCTCCTAATGCTATCCCTTCCTCCCCGGCCTCCCCACAATAGGACCCGGTGTGTGATGTTCCCCTTTCTGTGTCCAAGTGTTCTCATTGTTCAATTCCCACCTATGAGTGAGAACATGCGGTATTTGGTTTTCGGTTCTTGCGATAGGTTGCTGAGAGTGATGGTTTCCACAAGTTTTGGTGAATCGTTGAGTGTTGGTGGTCATGGTGGTGGTGGGTTAAGGCAATAACTGTTTGCAAAGAAAAAATTTTAAGAAGCACCCCCTATCACCTTGCAGTCCAAAAGCAAAGAATAAATAGCTCTGGCTGCTGTGTACGTGATCTCTGTGGCAGGCTTCTAGTTGTTAACTGGAACTAATATTAAGTAAAACTTAGAGTAGAGATTAAATTTATTTACACTGTGTTTGTGTCATAGATGCTAATGGAATTTAATATTATTGGTGACTGCTGTGAGCATTTCCTGCTTCCTTATCCTCAAATTTTAAGAGAAAAGCAAGAAATAAAACTATGAGGTATATACGATCAGAACAGACTAAGGCTCAATGAATTTTTTAAGTATTGTGACTTAAAAAATAGACAAATGCATTGAAAAAATAGTGATAATATGGTGATAATGAAAAAATAGAGTGATAATGAAAATAACCTTCTCTTTGCATTGAGGTTTCTATTTATATTCATTACATAAAATATTTAATCAAAATTTCCAAAGAAAAAGGCTTTCTAATACTCTCAAGAATATTGCATAGGTAATTATATACATTTAACAAAATAACCCTAAGAAAACACAAATTGCTTATCATCTTAAGGAGATTTGGGGCTGAGACGATGGGGTTTTCTAAATATACAATCAAGTCATCTGCAAACCAAGAATGTTTGACTTCCTCTTCCTATTTGAATACGCTTTACTTCTTTCTCTTGCCTGGTTGCCCTGGCCAGAACTTCCAATACTATGTTGAATAGGAGCGGTGAGAGAGAGCATCATTGTCTTGTGCCAGTTTTCAAAGGGAATGTTTCCAGCTTTTGCCCCTTCAGTATGATATTGGCTGTGGGTTTGTCATACATAGCTCTCATTATTTTTAGCTATTAATTAAGTTCTATCTATTCCTAGTTTATTTTTAGTATGAAGGGATGTTTAATTTTATCAAAGGCCTTTTCTGTGTCTATTGAGATAATCATGTGGTTTTTGTCATTGGTTCTGTTTATGTTGTGGGTTACATAAACTGTTTATTGATTTGTGTATGTTGAACTAGCCTTGTGTCCCAGGGATGAAGCCGACTTGATGTTGGTGGATAAGCTTTTTGATGTGCTGCCGGATTCGGTCTGCCAGTGTTTTACTGAGGATTTTCGCATTGATGCTCATCAGAGATATTGGCCTGAAATTTTCTTTTTTTGTTGTTGTTGTGTCTCTGTCAGGTTTTGGTATCAGCATGATGGTGGTCTCATAAAATGAGTTAGGGAGGAGTCCCTCTTTTTCTATCATTTGGAATAGTTTCAGAAGGAATGATACCAACTCCTCTTTGTACCTCTGCTAGAATTCAACTCTGAATCCATCTGGTCCTGGACTTCTTCTGGTTGGTAGGCTACTAATTACTGCCTCAATTTCAGAACTTATTATTGGCCTATTTAGGGATTTGACTTCTTCCTGGTTTAGTCTTCAGACCACTAGCCAGACTAATAAAGAAGAAAAGAGAGAAGACACAGACACAGTAAAAAATGATAAAAGGGATATCACCACTGATCCCACAGAAATACAAACTACCGTCAGAGAATACTATAAACACCTATATGTAAATAAACTAAAAAGTCTAGAAGGAATGGATGAATTTCTGGACACAAAACACTCTAAAAAGAGCATGAATAAGATGGTAAAATATTAAAATAATGCAAATAATCTAAATCTAAATCTAAAGTCATGAAATAAGGTTTAAATTCTGCAAAAACAAATGTGTTTTCTCTTTATGCTGTGAGTTTTATATGAGTTTGCTTGGTAGTTTCTCCTTTCTTTCCATCTTTTCCACCCTTTTCTACTTTTCACTAATTACTAGCCCTTCTATTATAACTACAATAGCTGGGAACACAAATTGGTTTTCCAGCTTAATTGCTGAATACAAAAAGGGATTTAATAAACACATAAAACTAGGCCTTGAAAATGATAATTTAATATTGTTTATCCCATAATTTAATGGATATATTTAGCTCTATGATTATTTCCCTAGTTCTTTTTGATTCTATATTTTCCTTACTTCCGCCACAAACAGTTCTTTTTACGATATTCTATTAAGGGTGATGCTCTTTCAAGACACACTTTATCACTTGTGACTTCATTTATTGTTCTGGGGAGGCATTATGAATTGTTCAATGTAGCATGCAGATGGTTACTTTGCAAAAATATTTATCAAAAGGTAGAAATTTCAACAGGGAGTACAATCCCTACATACAACAAAGAATAGTTGTAGGGTTTTGGTTTGCTAGTTTAAAAGTGACACTGTACGTTTAAGCTAAGTCAGTGTCCTTGGTGAAAAACATAAAAAAGTAAAATAAAGACAAAATTAATTTAATGATGATTATGCATTATTCAAAGATAATAACCAATAATATGGAGGAATACAAATGAAATTATTTGCAAACAAAGATGCTGGGTTTTAGGAGGGGGTTCTAATTATAACTCACTCATAAAATATTGTTCTAAAACATAATTTTAAAAGAACTTTATACATTATTCCTTAATTTTTTTCCCCAAAATAATGACTTTTCTACTGGATATAACATGTTAAATGAATAAAATTTCAACGTGAGTTTTGCAACTTAAGTGTATGTAACTTAAAATGTTGTTTTAAGATATGTAACAAGCAAATAGATTAATTTTGATATGTGACAGTATATATTTTATATAATTTTAAAGGTATAGAGTTTTAAAAATCTAGTCTGTACATAATGAGATCTTTAAAATAATAGACTTTATTACCCATTAATGAAAATAAAAATGATATATTACATAATACCTTTGAACTAGCATACAGGTACTCAAATTTTTTGTTTTGTTTTGTTTTGTTTTTGGATAGCTAACTATTTTGTGTTGTTTTGAATAGCAACCTGGCCAAGACTTCTAGAGCTACATTGCAAGTCTGCACCTTTTGCTTCTATGCCCTCTTTTCTTGGTCTTTCCATACTTCCATGAAATCTACTTTGCTACATAGATCATTTGATTCACCAAGTTCAAGGGGTTCCATAGAGAGCAGGATTCTATATGTATATGAAAGCTCTGTCCAGCTATGGTAGAAAAATCCCAGAATAAAATACTCAGAATATTGGAACAAAGCCAAAATGATAAGCACTGTGTGCATTCAAGGAGTACTGATGACTAAAATTTTGTAAAATGGAATATGGTGTAGCATATGGTTATCATAGTCTAATTAACACACTCTCCACTAAAAGTAGATGCTCATCATACATAGGCTGTAAATTTTAAAAAGTCAGAGATAAATACAAAATAGTCATCATATGGAAGAAGTAACTGATCACAGAAGGTTGCCATTAACATTCCTTCATGTCTTCTGAGTTTACAAAATGACTGAACTTTTTATAGAGTGTAAAGAATGATTCCAGTAATGGCAACTCAGGTCACTAGCATAATCCTTTGAGGTTTATTTACCAAGATTTTGCTTTTAAAAAAATGGTTGAATTTCATATTCATATATAAAAGAGATAAGCAGCCAATAATGGAGAATCCAAAGTCAATAAAATAAGTTTCACAAAGTTATGAAGGGAAGCTATGCTGTTTTTGCAAGAGGTATCTCAGGTTCTCCTGATTCTTTCTGAAGGAAGAGCTAAGAACAGAGATGAGACTATGGCTTTGGAAACCATGATGAGAGATTATCTTCTGGAGCTAGCATGTTTTTCTCACTTCTGCAGAGCCAAGTACAGCAATCACACAGGGATTAGCCGAGCAGTGGCGCCACCTCGGCTCACTGCAAGCTCCGCCTCCTGGGTTCATACCATTCTCCTGCCTCAGCCTCCTGGGTTCAAGTGTCCCTTCACGTAGTTGAATTTTCTTGGATGGGGTGGGGAAAACAGGCTCAGAGAAAATCAAGATTCCTTAAATACCTGATAACAATGCCTAGTGAGATAAATTAAAACTTCCCCCATTGGGTGAAACTTAAAATTTCACCTGTTAAACTGTATTACTTGACCCATATTGGAAAGTTTAAGTAATAGAGAAGTAAGTTTTACAAAGACCTCCAAATTTCACCTTCTCAAAGGAAAAGTGGAGATTTTTCTGGACTTCATTACAGCATAAACTTAAGTATAGCTTCTTCTAGTACTCTTTTGAACTAACTTAGGCTTCTTTCAATTTGTTCCATGAACCTCTCAGCAATACATGATTCAAAAATTATTTTAGCCGTATCACAATAATGAGAGCCATTTCATGTTTTCTCTGCTAGAGGTTCACAACTTATCAACTCATCTCCTGAAGTTTCAGCACCATAGGTCTGCTTTATAATTGTTGGCCAGATATTTATTAGCAAAATTCTACCTTCTTCTGTTATCTTAGTACTACCCTCTACCCCACTGGGTTTCACAACAGTGTTTTACAAATTATGAGTTGCCACCCAATCATAGAATATAAAATCAATTTAGTTTGCAAGCATATAGATTTAAAGTGAATAAAAGAAGAAACACAAAAAATACCACACAGAGTTAGTTTAAGTACTATTTTCTAATTGTTGGGCTTTGACATGATTATACATGTGTTTCTGTGTTCTGGGTTAGAATGTTATATTAATCTGGGTTCTACAGATAACAGAACTAATAGGAGACACATATATAAATATAATCAATCAATAGATCAATAACCTCTAATAAAGTTTGATCAACTATCTGGACAAATATATGTATATATCCATATCTATATCTAAAGATATTTATTTTAGGAATAGGTTCACGTGGCTAGGGAGTCTGAGAACTTCCAAGATACACAGTCAGCAAACTGGAGCCCCAGGAAAAATGATGGTATAAATTCTAATCCAAGTCAGAGAAAAAGGAGAGCCAATACTGTGAATTCTAATCCAAGTCAGAGTTCAACATCCCAGCTCAAAAACTGTCAGGCAGAGAGGAATTTTTTCCCGTTAATGGAAGAGTCAGCGTTTTGCTCTAGACTTCAACTGATTGGTTAAGTGCTACTCGCATTAAAGAAGATAATATAAGGCCGGGCGCGGTGGCTCAAGCCTGTAATCCCAGCACTTTGGGAGGCCGAGACGGGCGGATCACGAGGTCAGGAGATTGAGACCATCCTGGCTAACAGGGTGAAACCCCGTCTCTACTAAAAATACAAAAAACTAGCCGGGCGAGGTGGCGGCGCCTGTAGTCCCAACTACTCGGGAGGCTGAGGCAGGAGAATGGCGTAAACCCGGGAGGCGGAGCTTGCAGTGAGCTGAGATCCGGCCACTGCACTCCAGCCCGGGCCACAGAGCAAGACTCCGTCTCAAAAAAAAAAAAAAAAAAAAGAAGATAATATGCTTTACTGAGTATACTGATTTAAATGTTAATCTCATAAAAACACACCTTCACAGACATACTCAGAATAAAGTATAATCAAATATCCGGGCACCTCATGGCCCAGTCAAGTTGACACATGAAATTAACAATAACAGGTCTATTCTTTATCAACTTGGAACGCATATTCAATTCCTTAAACCATACTTATTCTGCAAATAAAGAAAATGGCAAAGTCATAATCTGCTTAATATAATTCAACTATCCTGAATACAACAGAAAACACACTAACTCCTTTAAGAGAGAGGAAGTATTTGAGTCTACAACTTAAATATTATAATAGAAAACTATAATACATAAACACAATGATACAGAATCAATTTGTTTTATATTACTTTAAGAAATGAGAGAAAGGAAAACATAAATATCTGTTTAGTGTATATTTCTATACATGGCACATAAATATTAATATATAAATACATATTTATATACACATATAAATGCATAATAAAATATGAAGAAAATACTCACTACAACTAAAGTCATCCTTTCTGTAACTGGTCATGCGGTTGTAACTGGTATTTATAACTACCTTCTTCTACTTCCTCTTCTGTATTCCCCTTGCTTTCTATAAGCACCTCAGCTAATTGTGCTTATTTTACTTGTAGGATTACTTAAACCTTCATTCCTGAAGAGTTTGGGCCAAGGGTATTTCTTTCTATATTGGGTTGTTGTAGTTATCCACCGACCTTAACCACAGGGTGTGGAAATACTAAAAGGCACCTCGAATTTCAGACATTATCTTCCTTACATCCACAATGGAGTAATATTTCAATTTCTACTTACTTATCAGGATGAATCACCTCAGTTAGAAAAATAACTCTCTTTTGCATGTTGAGACAGACATAGAGAGTCCAAAGTGGCCAGGTGGCACTCTTAACTTTCAGTTCAATAGAATCAATGCTATGTCTCCTAGTAAAAGCATTCCTTTCTCTAAAACTAGGCCAGGAAGCATAAACTCATGGGAGCAAAAATCAAACATTTGGCTGGAAGATCAGTGAAGTAATTTTTAGTAATACCATTCTCATTTCTAATGCTTGATTCCTGATGCTGTGAATCCTAGCTGTGGGAAAAAGAACATTATAGATTAGACACAGAATCAGAGCATATATAACTTGTGATAATCAATGTTATGTGTCACCTTGATTGGTCTGAGAAAAGCCCAGAAAATTGGTAAAACACTAGTTCTGTGTGTGTCTGTGAAGCATAATTGGAAGAGATTACCCTTTGAATTGGTAGAGTGAGTAAAGACGATAAACTCTTACTAATGATGGCAGGCATCATCCAATACATTCAGGACCTAAATAGAGCAAAAAAAAAAAAAAAAAAAAAAAATAGGAGAAGAACAAATTCTCTCACACTCTTTTGAGCTGTGATATGTATTTCGCCTGCCTAGGACACCAAAGCTCCTGGGTGTTGGGCTTTAGGACTCCCCCTACTCTTTCCAGTTGTCAAGCCTTCAGACTCCAACTGGAAGTTGACTCCCTGTTCTCAGACCTTTGAATTTGGACAGAATTACACCACTGGTTTTCCTGGTTCTTCAGCTCAGAGATGGCATATTATGGAAATACTTCATCTCCATAATTATGAGCCAATTCCCACAAGAAATCTCCTCATACCACTCTGTACTTGGAAGTTATTGTCACCTAGCTAGTGCTGTAACTGAATTTTCTAAAAGCCATTCTACTGTTCTTCCAGAACAGCTGCTTCAGGTGGCAGATAATATTGTAAATCCAGTAAATTCTGTGAGCATGGCCCTTTATCACACTTTTTTTTTTGTGGATTTTGCTGTGAAGTGAGTTCTTTGATTAGAAGCAATGCCATGCAGAATGCAATCACTATGGATAAGTCCTTGGATGGTAGTTTTAGCGTAAGCATTATATGCAGGGAAGTCCTTGGCGTAAGCACTCCATTCTGTAAGTCCTTAGATGATAGGATCAGCATAAGCATTATGTGCAGAGAAGCCAAATTTATATTTAGAGTTTCTAGTCCAGAAGAGACATAATGCTGGCCCTTACATGGTGGAAGTAGTGTAATGTAATCAACCTGCCACCAGGTCACCAGCTTGATCATTCACGGGAATAGTGCCATATTTGGGATTCAGTGTTGGTCTTCTGCTGGCAGATTGGGCACTCAGCAGTAGCTGTAAGCAGGTAAATATTACTGAGAAGAAATTCATGCTTCTAAGGGCATATATCAACTCCATCCCTACCAAATGGCTATTTGTTCATGGGCCCTTATGCAATGACATGAGTGGCAGGAGAAAAAGGCTGACTTATCCACAAAACAGGCCATATCACCTGCTTTGTTTATTAAAATCCTTCTCTGCTGAAGTCATATTTTGGTGCATATTCACATGTGGCACAAATATCTGCATGTTTTTTGACCCGTTCACAGAGGTTTATCCACATGTCATTTTCCCAATTTTTTCAACAACAAATTTTCCATCATTTTTCTTCCAAAGTCCTTACCATACAGCCAAACCATTGGCCACTGCCCACGAACTGGGGTCTAATCATACATCTGGCCATTTCTGTTTCTAAACAAATTAAACATCTAGGTGCATTGTTCAAAGTTCTGTCCACTGGGAGGATTACTTTCATCACTATCCTTCAAGGATGTCCTAGAAAGGGGCTGTAATGCTGCAGCTCTTTACTTTTGGATGATGCTTGCATTTTGTGCAGAACCATTTCTAAATCAGGGTTAATTTCTTCCTCTTGTCAACTGATTTTAGGTTGTAGGTACAGGCTGGGTAAGAAAAGGCAGTGTAAGAGAAAGGAGGTCTATAGACATTTGGCGTCTTCTTCATGTAACTTACTTATGCCTGCAGGGCTTCCTTAGGCCTGAACACATACATACCACTTCTGCTTGATGATGGAATGCTGCTGAGCATGCCCAACTTAATGGCTTGGTGAGTTAGGTAAGAATTAGTTCATGGTGGGCAGCTCAGGTTGCATACAAACTTGGTGGCCAGTAATTAAGCATTTAATTTCCACGAAGGTCCAGTCAGACGAAGAGCTAGTTATAAAACAGCGGAGTTGATATCTGGAGAATATCAACACTAGGATCCAAAATGCTATAGGCCTGCACTGAAATATACGTATAAGGCTCTTCCAAAGGCTCCAAATTGCATTCCTATTTCATATCAAAACTTTACGTCTCATGGGATCTGTAGAATCAAGTGGCGGAAGAACTTTAACAACAGCTTGGACCTGATGCAGAGTCTTTCATTTTTGTGAGCCCCCTTCAAAACTAGCAGCTTTGGGGTTCACTCAATAAATAGGTTAGCGTAACATACCCAAACAAGGAATGTGTTGCCTTCAAAATACAAAGAAGTTCACTAGGCCTTGTGCCTCTTTTTTGGTTGCAGGAGGGACAAGATGCATCAACTTCTTTTCCATCTTAGAAGTGGTATCTTCATATTTCCCAAACTACTGAATGTTTAGGTATTTCACTAAGATAGCAGATCCCTGAATTTTTGTCAGATTTATTCCCCACCCTTTGACATGAAAATATCTTACCAATAAGCTCAGAGTAGCTACTAGTTTTTACTCACTGGGTCCAATCAATTGTAATGCCATCAATGTAATAAACCAGTGTGATATCCTTCGGAAGAGAAAGGTGATCAAGACTCTTATGAAATAAATTATACCGTAGGGCTAGAGAGTTGATATACCTTCAGTTAGGCAGTGAAGGCTCATTGCTAGCCTATGCAGCTGAAAACAAACTGGTTCTGGTGGGCCTTATATACAGATATGGAGTAAAAGCATTTTCCACAACAATACCTGCATACCAGGTACCAGGAAATGTGTTAATTTGCTCAAGCAATGAAAACACATTTGATATGGCAGCTGCAATTGGAGACACCATCTGGTTAAATGTGTGATAACTCACAGTCATTCGCTAATATCCATCTATTTTCTGCACTTCTCAAATTGGTGAGTCAAATGAGAATGTGATGCCACTCACCATTCCTGCATCTTTCAAGGTTTTGACGGTGGCACTAATCTTTGCAATTCCTCCGGAAATGTGGTATTGCTTTTGATTTGCTATTTTTCTAGTAAAAGGCAGTTCTGATAGCTACCACTTGGTCTTTTCCATCATAATAGCCCTCACTCCATAAGTTAAGAAAACAATGAGGGGATTCAACCAGCTACTAAGTATATCCGTTTGAATTTTGCATTCTGGAACTGTAGAAATAACCACAGATTACATGCAGGGTCCCACAGATCCCACAGTAAGGACTACTCAAACCAAACTATTTTCATCACCTGACCTTCATATGCTCCTACGCTGGCTAGTAGACAACAGTGATATTTTGAGTCTCCTGAAATGAGTGCACTTCAGAACCAGTGCAGTTTCGGTAGTCCCTGGAAGTTCTGTCGATTTCATTTTCCCCAATGCACAGTTATCCTGGAAAAAAGGCTGTAGATCCCTTTGTGAAAGACTGAGAAAAAGATGTGCTATATAAATTTTTGTCCATGTACTGGGATTTTTCCTCAAGGTGACTGAGCTGCCCTTCATTCAAGAGGTTCAGGGCCTGTAAATTGTCTCAAGTGAGGGGCCATGACTGTTTTTACGATTCAGATTAGACTTTTGTTCTCTTGACCTGGAACTTTTCTGTTTACACAGGTCAAGTAAGGATTTAAGAGGCTTCCTATCTATTTCACTTCTACAAACACCATGATCAAGTAGCCAACAGCATGGGGCTGCATGACTCACACCAATCTGACTGCTGCTGTGACTCTGCTGTTTCTATGGCAACCATACCCATCATGCTTTTGTAGGTTGAGTGTTGATACAATTGTCAGCCCCTGCCACCATGAGATCCAAATACTCCCATTGCATTTAGATTTCCCAGAGCAACCCCAATGTAAGGCCTAGCCTATGGAATTGTTTTCTTATTTTTGACATCAGCTTAAAATATGTTTGAAAAATGCTAATTTTGAATCTGAAAATCTGTCTGCTTTTCTTATTCTCTAAGACATTTGTGATAAATTCCCAGGGAGAGTTCCTTCTGTGACCTACTCTACATTCTCTGAAAAAATTCTGAATCTCAGCCACTATAACATTAGGTAAAAGCTACAATGCTTCCCATTGTTTTCTTTAGAAAAAGAGCCTAGACTTCCAATGTAGAAAGAAAGACACAAAATATGTCTTAGTCCTCTTACTACTTAATGACAGCAATTAAAGATCTCACTTTCTTCTATAGGTTTCACTCACTTCCTTTGCATTTTTTTTTTTTTCTTTTGAGATGACAGGCAGTAATTTGGAGGAGTTATGTACCACTCTCTGTATGTAATCATTACTCAGTATCTGCTTCAAGATATTCCCTGTGGTGATTTTACTAAAACACTCACACAATTAAGCACAGGACTAACTTTTTCTTAAAGCATTCTATTTCACACTGTATGTGAATTTCTGTGTTCTAGAAAAGTAAAAGTTATGGTTTAAAATATTCCACCTACCTCACTCGAAGCCTTCCAAGCAGAAGTTTTGAGACAGGGATGGAAGAGACAAGGGAGTAGAAGGAGCATACAAATCTCATTTAGTTTTGAAGACATGGTAAAGGAGGCAAAGAGAAACACAGGACTAGATTACAGCAAGAAATTGAAGCAGGAAGATGCAATTACATTTTTCCAAGAGAAGGAGAAACCTATGTTGGAGCAAATTGAATTCATGTCTGTCTCTCATTGAACTTGATGCCCTTAGAACGTTTTGTATACAGACACTTTTAAGTGCAATGCCTAGTTTACAGTTGGTAACTACATAATTATTTGAAAAAAAATTAAATGCAGTGTTTTATATCAGAATAACAAAATAGGAAAAAGGAACTCCTGATAATATGATATTCACTCATTATTACTTCTACTGGACAATTTTTATTAAAAAACCTAATATTTAACAAGTAACATTAGTTTAAAGGCAAGCAAACTGAGTTAAAAGAAGACTAAAAAACTAAACAAAAAGAAAGAAAGAGAAAATCTCTATTACTTTGTCAACTTGGCATTCAGTAATCCTTAGGGGAAACTTGACTTCTGAATTCAACTTAATAGGAAATCCCCTATGAACCCTGTCATGGGAATAACTATTACAGAATTTGACATAAGTATAGACAAGTGAGATCATTGCAGCAGAAAAGTCTATGGCAATACATTTATTTTTCTTGACATAAGAAATCTAAGTTTGGTGGTTACCAATTAGGCAGCTAGAGAAAGTCGATGGGACAGTAAACTTGGAGCATAATTTTCCCTAGGGTGGAGGGGATGGGAAACAGTCTCCATTAATAGTGAACAACTGAAAACACATATAAGAGCTATTATTATTAGACTACTCAAATCATTATTTCAGTTTACTGGAATAATCATTTGTGTGATAAAAGATGAGTTGGAAAAACAATCAATACATGTATTGAAAAAATTCAAAAGTTATGAAGCTATATCTGGATAATGTCTTGTATAACAATAAACAATGAAACAATTGCTTACAATAGTTTTAGTAAAAATAAAGATACAAATAACCCTTATAGAATCTATATATTAGTTCAAATGCTGTTTTTGAATATGAATAAATTAAATATTGAAGAAAATTGGTCTATGATACAGTTAAGCAGTGACCAAAATTATCAATTATTGTAACAATCAAGATATTGAAAAACATCATCATGCTGAAATCTGTATTTGGCAGAATAAATTACTTTCATGTAGGAAAGAAAATGTACTTAATTTTTTACAGTATAAACAATTAGAAATAAAAATGCTTGAATTAAAGTCTTATACCTGTTAAGAATTAAAATGTTTGAAATTTTCCTCCTTATTCAAGCTACCAAGTTAGCCCACCCCTGATGCTTGGATGCTAGTGGAAGGCATGAGATTTCTGGGCCAAAGGAAAAACAGTGTTATTACTTACAGTAATAGCAGTAGCCAGAGAATCAGCAATTTATTAAATGGCACTAGGGTCCTAATCCCCAATAAGCACTGAGTAAACTAAAATTGTCAGGTGATATCTACACATAAAGTAAGCTGCAGCGCAGAGGAGAAACACTGTTTGGAGAACGTGAAGATACTATTCTGCACAGCATGTATGTTGGCCAATTGCTTGAAAGGGAAACACTCTATATTTTCAGGCTGTTAACACATAGACATACTTGAGAAGATATTCCAGAAAAGAAAGTTAGCCTCAGATCATAAGGTGTCCAAAAATGTGAGAGAGTCATAGAGAACTGTTAACTAACAACAGTTTTTTATTCAAATAGTGTACTGTTCATGCTAAAAAAAAATTAAACATTAAAGACTTTTTATTTTATGAGTTAATTTATAAAAATCTATCATTTCTTTACTTTACTTTGTGTTAAACCAGTCGTTCTAAACTTTTTGCCATTATAACTCTTTCCCCAAGGTGCCTTTTAAGAAAGTTTTTCTTCATGTACTCTCATAAAATTTTAATACCACAGATATAATATATATCTCTTTATGTTCTGTTTATGTATCTGTACTTTATACACAAAAAGAACAATATTTTTCAAACTTCAAAAAGCATTTTTTTTGGTCTCATGTGGGCAATGTCACCACTATTCAGAAGGAATTTGGTGTACTAATAAAAATTACTTATTATGTTGTTTTGAAGTAATAAAAATTAATGATGACATTTTAGTGAATTTCTATTCAATTCTGTGTTAACTATAATCTCTGGTCAAATAACTATTACTTATTCATGAGTAATCTCTATAAAAGTAATAAAGAAAATATATTTGTTCACTGATTCTTGACAAATGTTCAATTAGAGGATACAACTTTTACTGTCATTTTTTAATTATGAAGAAACTGATGTACTGACAATTTTCATATTTTCCAAATCCATACCCCAAATAAGTAGAAGGTAAGAGCTAGGATCTAACTGAGGAAGGCTGATTCTGACCCCATAAATCCCTAAATTATGTAATTGATCTCACAGACAAAATCTCATGAGATTTTTTCTTACCCAATCTAAATCTCAATCTTACATATCTGCAAAAAATATATAAAAATTACTTTTTACAGATGCTTTTTCTTTCAAAACAATTATTTTAGAGCATCAGAAAGGCAAATAAACATCTACAAATAAGAGTGGAAGATATCACAAGAAGTGAAAAGCAAAGCAAGAATTAAGATTTATTAGATTTAATATCAAATTATTTTTCTTTCTTTTTTGTGACAGATTCTTGTTCCGTCTCCCAACCTGGAGTGCAATGGCACAATCTCAGCGCACTTCAACCTCCATCTCTCAGGTTCAAGGGATTCTCCTGCCTCAGTCTCCTGAGTAGCTGGGATTACAGATGCCCACCACCATGCCTGGCTATTTTTGTACTTTTTAGTGGAGACGGAGTTTCACCAAGTTGGGCAGGTTGGTCTGGAATTCCTTACCTCAAGTGATCCACCTGCCTCGGTTTCCCAAAGTGGGCATGAGCCATCTTACCCGGCCTTATTTTCAGATTATATAACACACTATGCCTTTTCTGTGTTCTTCCTTTTCCTTGTAAGGAAATCTTTTCGACAAATTTTTCTCATTTATGCCACTGATGTAGTCTTCTAAAAAGAGTTCTTTTCTCTTTGCAAATAGTGGCATTATTCCTTGAACAGTGTTCACTCTGTGTGTCTTTTAATCTCAAAATGTTATCACGACTGAACTTCTGAACAGATTACACACACACCATGAGAGATATATCTTTTTAAAACTCTCATAGATTTTAAACAAAATTCAACAGTTCGTAATTTTTATATAATTTCTGAAGCCTTTAATCCTTTTTTAGGAAGATTAACACACTTAAAAAATAAACATAGCCAACATGAGCATTTAGAGCTTAGCAGTAATTTTTTTACCTATAATTATCAGAACACTAAAATAAAAAGCAATCTGGATTATTGAGACATTATTATATGGATAAAAAACCACAGAAGTTTTTCCTTTTACACTTCAGGTATACATTAAAGTTTAAATAATGACTGATTATACTTTTTCTCTATCTTGGTGGTGATGAGTTTTGTTTTTTGTCTTTTATTTTTCTTTAAAGAAACGAGAGAAGAGGCATAAAAGAAATACTTTAAACAAAGAATCAGCATAGGAAAAGATGAAAAAGCCATGGAGAAAAATCTGACAGGAACTACTATTATAAAGTGTCTCAGCTGTCAGGGCTGCCAGTGTTGAGAATCCCCACAGAGCACTGCATGCTCAGGAATGTCTAATAACAGTGATGGTTTTGGGCGGATCCAGATTGTTGGGCATTTCCTCATGGCAATAAGGCTAGTTAATGTACCTTTGGAAAACGTGCATTAATTTTATTTTACTTACATTGTGAATGGCATAATACATACAAAATAAGATACACACTGAATACGGACAGGGAAAGAATACAAATAAAATAAATGATAACAGACTCACCACCCAGCTGAAGAAATGGAATGTTATCAATATCTTAGAAAGCCTCCATGTTTACCAAACACTCATGAAGTAATACAAAAGGAAGCTTACTGTAGAAACAGTCATGGCATTTGCCAGTCTAACTCTGTTATTCTATTATTTATTTAAAAGCAGAAGGTCACAGATTTGGTATTGAAGTAAACTAGTATAAACAAGTTTTTTAAACATATAGAAAACACTTTGATGGATGAAAACTAATAATTCTATAAACCATGACAGGTAGGCTATAAGACAGCACAGTTTCTGTGTTATTAGGCCATAATTTATGTATAAAATATAGATCTTGGTTAAACAAAAGAAATAAAAATATTATATCCTACAAGCCTAGCTCTCATGACACCATATTTTGTAAAAGAAGGGAAAATACCAGTTGTAGGTAATAGAATACTGACTTCAAAATGAGTAGGACAGACAACTGCCTAGTGTTAACTGTTGTGGTCGAATTCAAGCAATTACAGAAACCCTAAACTGGCTATCCAGTGAAGAAAAACAAGCGTTCTATGCTATCATCATATACAGGAGCTGGAAAAAAATTAAACTCTTTGAAATAGAGTAGAGTGATAGTTACCAGAGGATGGGAACAGAAGTAAGGAGGGGAAAATAAAGAGAGGCTGGTTCATGGGGATAAAATTTACAGTTAGAATGCATAAAATCTAGTGATTGATTGCACAATAGGGTGACTATTGTTAACAACAATTTACTATGCACTTAAAAATAACTAAAATAATAGAATGGAAATATTCCTAACAAAGAAATAATAAATTCTTGAGGAGAGGGATATCCCAGTTACCCTGATTTAAATATTATACCCTATACACCTGTATCAAAATATCACATGGACTCTGTAAATATGTCCAACTATTAAGTATTCATAATAATAAAAAATAAAAGTTCAAGTGTTCCAACCTCAGAGGTTATTTTGGAGATACTGATAAAAGAAGAAAAAGTATAGAAACAAGTTATGCAAATGTGCTCTGTAAGCAGAGAAAAATCTTACTCTATAAAAAGAAGATATTATGCCTTTTCCATTAAGTGTTATGGAGAAGAATGTAGTGTTCTACACTATAAATATAAATATACACAACAGAAGAGGAGGTGTTTGTGAAGATAGAGTCAGAAATTGGAGTGCGGCAGCCACAAACCAAGTAATGCCAGGAGGAGTTTAAAAAGGCAAGAACAGATTCTCACCTGGAAACTCCAGGGAAATTACACCCCAGCCAACACCTTAATTTCAGCCCATTGATATTGACTTCAGATTTTTGCCTCCAGAGCTGTGAGACAAAATCTTTCTGCTGTTTTTAAGCTACTCAGTTTGTAGGAATTTGTTATAACAGCCTCTAGAAACCAAGGCAGATTTAGACATAGAGTATAGATACAGAGAAATAGCAATGCTCTTTCACGAGATCTATTCAGAGGACAAAACACTGCCTAATGGGGAGAGCTGGTTAGAGGCAACTCGTTTTTTTTAATAAAGTATGTAATATTTTGTTCTATAGTAACCAAGAGTCAAAATCTAGCTAACACAGTTAATAGTAGCTGAGCCCCTCTTTTGTTATAATAAGCATACACTAACACAAGTCAAAAAAGTCTACAGAATCAGGAGATCAAGGGTAAAATTTCAGAGTTTGAAACCCAATTCTTAGGTCCATTCTGACAAGGGAGAAATTATGAGGCTTGGTTGCCATGGGAAGTGTTTCATGGACAGGTATCAAAAAGTCAAGTATTCTTATCATTGTCGATGATACTTCAACTAGGTAAAAGTTTTTAAAAATCTAGTTCAAAATGATGGCAGAGGAGGAATAATTTAGCTGGGAAGCAATTAGCATTATCAAGTGAATAGATTGCTTGTCTTGTGACTTGCCCAGACTGAATAATGTGAGAATGCAAAACAGAATGCTAATACATGAACGAGGTAAAGCACGAAAGCGGCATACACTGGAAAACAAGGAACAGTAGAGTAATCAAACTGAGATACTGTATGAAGATGATTAGAAAGGGTAAAAGGCAGGGAGATTCAGGGAAGAAGAATTTGTGAATAGCCATCTAAGACATACTGCGCCAATTGAAAGCCACCTACCAAGAACTATAAATTACTGCTTATTTCATCCTTTGGGTCTGAAGTATATTCTTGGTCAGCTATGAGTAAGAATGTTATCTTAGTCAGTCTTAGGCTGCTATAATAAAACTATCATAGACTGGGTGGTTTAAACAACCAAAATAATGCTTCACAGTTCCGGAGATTGAGAAGCCCAAGATCAAGGTGCTGACCAATTCAATTCCTAATGTGGACCCTCTCCTGGTCTGCCTTCTTGCTGTATCCTCACATAGCAGAGAGACAGAGACGAAGCAAGTCCTCTAGTATCTCTTCGTATAAGTGCACTAATCCCACCATGAAGTTTCTACTTTTGTGACCTGATTAACTTCCATGGGTCTATCTCCAAATTCCACTGCAGTGGGGATTCGTGAATGAATATATAACTTTTGGAGGGACACAAACATTGAGTCCATAGCAATTGCGGTTTTACTTCTGACAGGCAAAGCCTGTCACCTTTTTCCAGATAATAAAAGGAAAATTTACATGTGTATCTGAGTTTAACATATCTTGGTATAGAGTCTAAGTTACACCCTTAGTTTTCAGTACCACCATCTTCATAACCTTTTGCTTTAAATTTATTTTTAATAGTGAAATTTCTATACTTCTTAAAGTGATAAGCATTTTATAAGGAGTGATATATGTATGTCATTTTATGAAGAGTGATATATACATATCACATACACAACAGAAAAGGAGGTGTGATGCATATATAACTCCTTATAAAATATACATCAGGTTGGTGCAAAAGTAACTGTGGTTTTTGTCATTGAAAGTAATTGCAGAAACCAGAATTGTTTTTGCCCCAACATATATATGTGATTTACTGAACAAATATTTAGTTGCTGACTTCTTTTTGGTAAGCATTTCTGGAGGTGACATTCTGCAATCTCTTTAAGAAACAAACAAAATTAATATGCACATAAGTTATATGTGTAAATGTTTTAGATATGAATGCATGCTACAGAAGTGAAGAAAGTAGGTAAGAGGAAGAGTGAGTTCTGGTGTGAAATGGGAGGTGGGGGCAGGTACGCTTGGTTCTTTTAAAAGTGTGCAAAAGAAATATTTTCAAAAGTTGACATTTTAGCTCACCCTTGAAGTAAATGAGTTAATCCATGCAGTTCTCTAGAGACGAGCTAACTAACCAGGAGCAATAGTTCAAGGAAAGTGCTGGATTTGGAGGGACTACAGGGAGGCCAGGATGGCTGGATTGGAGTGAGCAAACAGAGAAAGGCGGTAGATTAATTCAATGATCCAAGAGAAATCAGAGCTTGTGAACATCGTAGGTCTTTGGCTTTTGATCTGAATGAGATTCATTCTTGGAGTATTTGAGCCGAGAAATAATACGATTTAACCGGAAATAACACGATTTAACCAGGAAGGGTAAAATTGTTATTCCCATCAGGCCAGATCCAGAACTACAAAACAAACGCAAAATATGCCACCTACATTTATCACTTGTTCATTCCGGAAAATTTTCTTTAAAAGAAACAGTTTTGTTTCTCCTCACTCCAACCTCATTATTTTCAGTTATTATTTGTGATTAGTTTTAGCTTCTAAAATATTTAATTCAAATTTCACAAGTTGATACTTCTTAACACTCGAATATAATGCAACAAAAGCATGATATTTTGGCACTATCATCTCAGCATACAAATAGTAAGTATTTTACACTATTTTACAGTAATTTACCTCTATTTCCGAGTTGGATCTCTGTCAATGCATGTGTTTGTCATCAGATAGTACTTAAAAACAAAATATATTTACTTTGTTTGATTTTATAAAGTAATCAATATTTTGCTCTTTGAATAGTTAACATGTACATAACAAGATATTAGAAGGGAAAAGAAAACAATTCCTTATTGATAAATCATATGGCACCCAAATTAGAAAATGTACCCTGTATTGCCATAAACTAGGTATAACCAAAAATTAGACTTATAGGAGTTTTAACCTAATTTGATCGATGAGTAATCATGTCTTTGCTCAAAGAGAACAATCATAAAAAGCAATTAGCTCTTTTGTGCATTTTGCATAGAAAATAACTTTGAAGTTTGGATTCATTTTCATAGTTTATAAGATTTATCTGGAGTAAATAAATTTTTCTATCAAAACAAATCCCCAGGCCAAAATAAAACCCAGTGTTCACTTGTCAGGAAGACATCCATTCCTATGAGAAAAACTGCTGAATTTCCAATGTGCTTGATTGTGCTATTTTCAGATCACACATTGACAAGCATTTTGCCCTGAAGATGTTATGGTCAAGCCTCTTTAAAATTCATAGATTTTTTTCTCCTTACCAAATGAAGAGCTCAGCATTGAAAATTTAATGTATGTTATACAATCCCCCCAAAAAACTTTAAGTGTTACTGGCACCCTTCTTATCATGCAACCTCAACAACTTTGACAACTACTTCTCTACTTACCAGAATCTCATTACTATGAACCATGGTACACCATTTAATTTAAGATTTGTAGACTGTGTTGTTTTCTTGTGCATGAACTTTAACTTTCCTTGTCAACTTGTGGAGTTGGATACATTGATTGTTAATCTTTTATACTTTCCTGTAAATATATATACCACTATAAAATATTGATGTGTATTACTGATTTTTAAATATTCAAATGGGATTGTTATAACATTGAAGCCTTTCATCATGTAAGTAATGCTGTCATCCAAACTTAATAGTGTAAAATCTTATTTTAAAGCTAAATATTATAAATGCTGTGTAAGAGGTGCTGTTTAGCTAGATTTGCAGATCCTAAGACAGGTTCTTTCTTTTATATTGAAAGGGAGTTAGTCAACCAGTTTATATTTCAATATGAACTACAAGATAATTTGATATATTGTGAGGGCTAAAGGCTAAAATTTTAGATCACAATCTGGAAACAGTATTTTCTAAACCATATACATTCAATTGTTTATTAGTAAGCCTATACATATGCATCTTCTAATAAGATATACAGCATAGTACTACAGAAAATATATTTTACCATCTGTAAAGAATCCCTGTGAGGTTGGTCAGTATGGTTTAGAGCAGGAATCAAAATTCAAATATTTATATGTTGAACCGAAGGTAATAACGTGTCCAGGATGAAACAGTTGCAATAGCAGTGGTTGTGTTTCATCTAAAGTGAACAGCCTTTTGTGCCATTCAGAAAGAGTTCGGATTTTCTAATTTTTTTCTATTCTTCAAGTAAAGCCATAACTCCTATTTTAAAATTGAGCAAAATTTTTGGATTAATTTTCTCTGGCTGTATAACAAATTACTTAGTGAATTAAACAACACTCATTTCCTGGCTAATAGTTCTGTAGGTCAGAAGTAACTGGTTCATGAAAGTTATTTGCTTAAATTTTCCTAAGGCTGAAATGAAGATGCTGATAAGACTAGACTAATGTACAGAGGATCTGAGGAAGAATCTTCTGCAAGGCACAGTTAAGTTGATACAACTCATTGTTTTATGGTTATAGTACTGAAGTCCCTCTTTCTTTACTGATTGTCAGCTGGGGACTGAACTTGGCTGCTGGAGAACAATTGTATTTTTCATTACATGGCCCCCTCCATGTGTAAACAAGAAATAGCAGGTAAAATACCTCTCACACTTGCAGTCTCTTTGACTTTCTCTTTTGCTACCAGCCAAAGAAAGCCAGAAAGTTTAACATTCTTTTTAGAGGGCTTCCGTTGTTTGATTATGTCCACTCAGTTAATCACCCTATTAATTAAAGAACCGAGTTAACTGACTAGTAACCTTAATTATCTTTGAAAAAATCCTCACATAGAAAAGATCCTTTTTCATTTAAGGTAACATATAATCATAGCTCCAATATTCAACATATTTTAATTCCAGAATTAGGAGGGGAACCTTGGGAAAAAGGTGCTATATCAGAATTCTGCCTATCACAATACCCTAAGACATTGTGGGCCAAGTCAAAATTTTTTTTCGTTGGATATATAGCTATTATTTACACCTCTGAGAGCATGATTTTTGTTCTGGTTCAACCTGGATCTCACTCAATGTAGAGATGCCCTGGTTCTTGCCCAACATCATTCTGTTTTCAGAATGTTTTTTTTTTTTTTCTTTCAAGTGTGTGTGTGTATTTTATACTTTAAGTTCTAGGGTACGTGTGCACAACATGCAGGTTTGCTACATATATATACATGTGCCATGTTGGTGTGCTGCACCCATTAGCTCATCATTTGCATTAGGTATATCTCCTAATGCTATCCCTCCCCTTTATCCCCTCCCCACAATAGGACCCGGTGTGTGATGCTCCCCTTCCTGTGTCCAAGTGATCTCATTGTTCAATTCCCACCTATCAGTGAGAACATGCAGTATTTGGTTTTCTGTTCTTGCGACAGTTTGCTGAGAATGATGGTTTCCAGCTGCATCCATGTCCCTACAAAGGACACAAACTCATCCCTTTTTATGGCTGCATAGTATTCCATGGTGTATATGTGCCACATTTTCTTAATCCAGTCTGTCACTGATGGACATTTGGGTTGATTTGAAGTCTTTGCTATTGTGAATAGTGCCACAATAAACATACGTGTGCATGTGTCTTTATAGCAGCATGATTTATAATCCTTTGGGTATATCCCCAGTAATGGGATGGTTGGGTCAAATGGTATTTCTAGTTCTAGATGCTTGAGAAATCGCCACACTGTTTTCCATAATGGTTGAACTAGTTTACAGTCCCACCAACAGTATAAAAGTGTTCCTATTTCTCCACATCCTCTCCAGCACCTGTTGTTTCCTGACTTTTTAATGATTGCCATTCTAACTGGTGTGAGATAGTATCTCATTGTGGTTTTGATTTGCATTTCTCTGATGGCCAGTGATGATGAGCATTTTTTCATGTGTCTGTGGCTGTATGAATGTCTTCTTTTGAGAAGTATCATTCATATCCTTTGCCCACTTTTTGATGGTTTTTTTTTTTTTTTCTTGTAAATTTGATTGATTTCTTTGTAGGTTCTGGGTATTAGTCCTTTGTCAGATGAGTAGATTGCAAAAATTTAATCCTATTCTGTAGATTGCCTGTTCACTCTGATGGTAGTTTCTTTTGCTGTGCAGAAGCTCTTTAGTTTAATTAGATCCTATTGTCAATTTTGGCTTTTGTTGTCATTGCTTTTGGTGTTTTAGACATGAAGTCCTTGCCCATGCCTATGTCCTAAATGGTATTCCCTAGGTTTTCTTCTAGGGTTTTTATGGTTTTAGGTGTAACATTTAAGTCTCTAATCCATCTTGAATTAATTTCCATATTAGGAGTAAGGAAAGGAGAATGTTTCATTTTTGAATTTATAGTCTAAACCTTCTCATGGTTGATGACCACTTATGTTTCTTAAGTATAATGTTCTTTTTTTGTTTGTTTGTTTGTTTGTTTTTTGTTTTTCTTTTTTCTTTTTTTTTTTTTTACCAATTACTACACTGAGATATGCTGGCAAAAAGCTGGCAGCCTGTACTTTAGAAAATTCTGAGAATTGATGTGGCCTTTTTCTTTGATTTGCCCATGGTGTGTGTACAAAAGCAGTAATTAATTTACTTGTGTTTTCTGCCCTGCTTCTTCGTTCTTTTGTTGAAACAATAAGAACATTTACAATGCATTTGAATTTTAATATAAAGGGTTACACCTGATTTAAAACTTAAGTGAGGATAGATTTTCCTTTTCTCTCAACTTTTCACTCCTTCACCATCTGTAGTTGTCCTTGTCTACTATTTCACAGAAAAAGGAAAAGACACAAAAAAAAAAAAAAAAAGAAAAAGAAACAGTAATAGTCCATCAACTGGGGAAAACTTCAACTCGCTCACAGCAAGTTTGTGTCTCTCCCTACATTCCACATTTATAATGACAGGCACTGTCCTATTCTACAGGTAAAAAAACTATGGACAATATAATAATGCTTATCTCATTCCTTCAGAGGCTGCGGAAGAAGGAAAACAATAAATAAACTCTGTGTGTATAATATCAGCTTGGGTAAGTATATGGAGAAAATAGATAAGAAAGCAGGAAGAGAATGATAAAATGTTATCATGGTGGGATGAGAAGGGTTGCTCTTCAAAGGTTGGTGTTTAAGAAAGTCCTCCCTAAGAGAGTGTTAATTGGGAAAAGACTTGAAGGCAATGAGGAAAACAATCAGCCAGATTTTTAAGGAAGAGAATTCCAGTCAGAAAACAGCAAGACTAAGGCTCTGAAGTTAAAGCATGTCTGACATACCATAGGAACAGTTTGGAGGGCTGTGTGGTTACAACATATGTGAAGACAGAAGAGGAGAGTAGCAGAAGTCTAGATTGATCTGCAACGTACAAGCAGGACCTTATATGTCAAAATAAAGACTAGTTTTTATTTCTCAGTGAAATAGGAAATCGTTTGTTTATTTCATTCAGGCAATATATTCTGACTTTAATTAATTAATTAATTAACTTTTTACAGTATGAAAGCAGTCCAAGTGGTGTATGGTACTGTTGTAACTCTTTTTTTTTTTTTTTTTTTTTTAAGTTCTGGGATTCATGTACAGAACTTGCAAGTTTGTTGCATAGGTATACACGTGCCATGGTGGTTTTCTGCACCCATCAACCAGTCATGTAGGTTTTAAACCCCCCATGCATTAGGTATTTGTCTTAATGCTCTCCCTCACCTTGGCCCTGACCCCCTGACAGGCCCTGGTGTGTGATGTTCTCCTCCCTGTGTCCATGTGTTCTCATTGCTCAACTCCCACTTATAAGTGAGAATATGTGCTGTTTGATTTTCTGTTCCTGTATTAGTTTGCTGAGAATGATGGCTCTCTCTGGGTGCTCTGTTGAAAGTTCACTTTAGCAGGCAAAAGGTGGCTAGTTGGGCACCATGGTGATTAGCCAGGCACTGTGCTGGTCTCTATTTCTGTCAAGTTTTTGGTTAAAAAAAAAAAAAAAGTGAAAAAAAATTATAAGCTAGGTTAAACTGTCAATACAAAAGAGATAACTAGAAATATATATATATATTTATATACATTTTATATATAAATACATATGTAGAAATATATATACATATTTATATATATGGATATACATACACATATAAACTTTGCATTTTTATGGCTCAGTATTAAATTTTAAATTTCTAGGTTGAAATACAGAATTACAAGAAGTGACAGAATATGAAACTCCAAAGTGTCTTATTATACTTAAACAGAAAGTCACACACAAAGTTTATCATTGTTAGAGTGGGTTATCCCAATACCAATATTTTGGAAGATAAGGATACTTTTTAAGACTGAGACTGACTTGACAATCCTGTAATCTTTTAACTATTTTATAAATATAAATGAACACTATCTACATACCCAATGCCAATAACTTAGTGCAGGTCAACAATTCTTGGTTAAATTACTATTTAACAAGCATCTAAGTGGGCTTTCTGTCACACATTTCCTTTTGTAACAGCAGAGAGAATGATCCCTCTAAACACTAATTATATTTGTTTTTAATTTTTATGGATATACAATAGTTGTGCATATTTACACATTACATGTACTATTTTTATACAAGCATACAATGTATAATAATTGAATCAGGGTAATAAGGATACCCATCACATCAAAAATTGGTCATTTATTTGTGTTGGGAATGTTCCCAGTCAGATCATTAACGCTCATGTTTCTTTTCCATGCATAATTTCACAATCTTTTGTACCCTCTCTATACCTTCCCTGGTAATACCTATTATAACAAAATAAATCACTTAATTTAAATTATTGTTTTTTGTTGAAATATGTAAGTTCATGAATGAAATGTGTTAAGTATGATATAATAGTTTTGGCTAGCACAAATTAAAGTGTGCATTACATATAGATGCATCATATTAAAGCATCCAATTACACATAGATGTGTAGCTATTCTAATACAATAGGTATACAATTATAAAATTATTTGTTTATGTTATTTGGAAATACGTTTACACAGTGTACCAAGATTGCGCCACTGCACTCCAATCTGGGCGACAGAGAGAGACTCTGTCTCAAAAAAAAAAAAAAAAGAAAAAAAAAAAGAAAGAATTACGTTTACATCTCTATCTTTTAAGGGTTATGTATATATTTGTTCAAACTGAATACTAAGAAATACTAAAGAATATTAGACAAAAACACTAGATTAAAATCAAGTGCACTTTGAAGTATGCCAGGTTGAAAATATGTACCCCTGGAAGCTGATTCTAATACTAATTCACTATAAAATGAACAATATGGGCCGGCCCGCTGGCTCACGCCTGTAATCCCAGCATTTTGGAAGGCCGAGGCGGACGGATCACAAGGTCAGGAGATCGAGACCATCCTGGCTAACACGGTGAAACCCCATCTCTACTAAAAAAAAAAAAAAAAAAATTAGCCAGGCGAAGTGGCGGGCGCTTGTAGTCCCAGCTACTCAGGAGGCTGAGGCAGGAGAATGGCGTGAACCCGGGACGCGGAGCTGGCAGTGAGCCGAGATGGCGCCTCTGCACTCCAGCCTGGGCTAGAGTGTGAGACTCCATCTCAAAAAAATAAAATAAAATAAAAACAATATAAAATAATAATAATAATAACAACAACAATATGAAGTTAACCCCTTTTAGATCACATTTAGGAGGCCTGGTTACTAATAAAACAAATTGTCATAATTATGGCTTGGCTTCATCTATGAAGCAGTTTCATGCAGAAATTTGGAAGACAGCTTTGAAATCAGTCTCTATTGCACTTTCTAATTCATTGAAAACCACTGTGGGTTTATTTCTTCAGAGACATTGCTCATGTCTACATAAAGCAAGCATAACTGAGCTTACTCTGTTACAGAGTCTTGGAATAAATGGTTGTGACACACATAACTTGCATTCTATTCTCTTTTAGAAATATGTACAATTTCTCAAGGGATCTTGTGAAATGCTGTGGCGTGCCAAACAGTATCACATGTCTAGGGGATAAAGGCTGAAGGTTCATACAGGAAATATATAAATACACAGATATTATGGGAAGAGAGAAAGGGCATTTGAGGTCATGTTGGGGTGATGAGAGTGCAGAGTTGAGCATCCGTGCTGGTCACCCCTGATGCCATGTTGCATGCTTCATTGTCTCTGTCTGAAATAAGGAGGTTTGATTGTATTGGGATTAACAGATCATCATAAAACTAGAGATCCAAAATTAAAACTTTAAAGTCAGATGAATACTTATTAGTATACTACTTAATTTTCTGTATGTTATGAGAAAATTATTTTTTTCTCAAACCTATATATAATATGCTAATTTTGAAATAAATGTACAAAAGAAGAAAATAATCATTTGGATGTTACGTTTTAAATTGTAACCATATATATCTTTTTCACTATCTGAAAACATCTTTTTAATTGTAGTACCTATAAATGGACATTTTACTTTTTATCTTTATCAGTTGTATTAAATTGGTTTACATATAGTTTATATTGAATGTCATTAATGCATAAATTGGTAGGATAAGTAGATAGGAATAAAATGGAAAACAATAGAACAGAAAATTATAAATCACTGCAATATCTTCACTTTAAATTTCTGCTGTGTTCCAAGATGGTTCACCACCGTATTCACATTCCTGGTATCAGAATGAAGGAAGAGAGGATGTGAAAGCACCATTATTTCTTAAAGATCTGCCAAAGTCTGTTGGTTCCGTTATTTGGGAGATAATTCTATGACAAAGAAGTCTGGGAAATACAATCTTTACTCTATACAAAAGTGTAATCAGCTAAATTGCAACACTTAATTGCTAAGTCTGAAGAAGAAAATTGGTGGATATTTGGGAATATCTTTCAGGCTTTGCATAGACTATATGCACAGGTTGATGAGGATAGTATGACAATTAATAGTTGTGGTAAAATACCAAATACAGAATTGAAAGAATTTAAGTAAAATGTGCAATAATCCAGGATCATTAAATTCTTTCATTTAATAATCAATAACTTTTGTTATTTTTCTTCTCTCCTGTAAGAATGCCTACTGAAAGATATTATGCTTGCTGGGTAAATTATTATTATCACTTAATATTTTGCTCATATAGTTTTCTTTTTTTCTCATTATCCTAAATTTTAGGGAAATCCTTAAGTTAGCTCTTCCAATTAATGATTTTGATCTAAGTAGTTCAATATAGAAAGAAAATAAGTTATTAAAAATTGACTTTAACACAAGTTAGTTGGATTGGAAAAATATATCCTTAGGGTACAAAGAAAACAAATAGTAATTTAACTATAGATTTTTGAAGGTCTCAAACAAACATTAGAGTGTCAATTTAACTAAATCCTACAAATGGTAAGATGTCTCCCATGAAAAAAATGTGTATCAGTTATAAGAAATAATTTGAATAAAAGTATTAAGTTGTGTAGATATAGTTTATATCCATAAAAAGTATTTCAGTGTGAATAGAGAAAAGAATTTATGAAAAAGTGGTGGAAATAAAAGGCCAAATACTTGATTTATAATCAATTTCGAAGGGACATTGAATTTAGTGATCCCAATGGTTTGAACATTTTTACTTAGATAATACTGAGTTAGTGACAGAAATATAAATAAGACAGCCGAGAGATAGTAACTACCTGGATTTATACTGCTAAGTCTCATTCAGTGTGGAAGTTATGTTGTTTGAAGAAAAGAGTAGAGCCTGGGAAGCAGAGACTGATCAAGCAAGAATAGATAAAGACCTCAGCAAGACTGTGTTCTGGAATGAGAGATTTATAAGGTAAATTGGGAAATAATTAATAGTTTACACATTGTATACAGCTGCTGAAAGACTATTGGTCATTATAAATGACTCTAAAGTTAATCTAAAAGAAAAATATCAATAAATTAATAGGGGTAATTCTATAAAAATGCATTTAAAAGAGTATTTTGATCTTTTTATCAGTAAAGATATAGAATAAGACATGGATAAATGGTAAATGAAAAACATCTCAACAAAAATATCAGAAACTTTCCATTATTATAAGTTGTTACTGTACTGATGGAAAAGTGATACACATTAAAAGCCTATCAGTAATGTTTTCTTAGTGTTTCATTATTTTATCAGCAATTTTTAACAATCTGTATTGGCAGAGAATAAATATTAATATATCACAATCATCTTAAAAAGCTTAGAGTAACATTCACTGATTGTTGTTTCATTTGACAATATATCATGAAGTTTCTATTAACATTAGTAATGTCAAACTCTTTTGCAGACAGATGAGATAGCAATATGCATTTGGTGATATCTTAACAGTATATTGATGATTGTATTGCAACATTTATATGGAGAGATAAGTATTTTTAATCTGCTGTCAAATGAAACCAGTGGAGAAAAAAGTGCTTGAAATGTTTCACTGTTACTCTGTATGTCTTTGACATCAAGATTCAGAACAGCAGGTTTAGTGAATAATAGCCTTTTATACTTTAGATGTTTATAAGGAAACATATGATTAAATAAATTTTCCCAGAACTTGTTTCTTCAAGCAAAATAAATTATCTATTGCTGGATGTCTGTTGACACAAATATGAAGTCATAGCTATGGTTATATTCTTATTTGCACATACCTTCCCCATTTTAATGGTATACAAATGACATGATAATCTTATATACAGCAGTAGTACAAAAATAAGAAAGGTAAAATGGGTAAAGTGCAATCAGCAAACAATGACCACTCTTATGGAAGTGATAAATTAGTATAGTTTTATTTTAAAATTTGTTAATGAATTATACTTTACAAACACATTTTTTATAAAAATTTTGTAATTTGCCTTTGACATTTTAACGTAGTGCTAGAATTTCACATAATTGTATTTTGTCAGTGAAAGAACAAAGCATTTGGTGTATCAGAAAAGTTAATTCAATTTCAAAGGGAATTGCCATTTATTTTAGTTGAGAATTGAATATTTCTGTTTTAGCTATTCATAAAACCTTGTATGAAACAGTGAAAATTCAAAACAAACATAATAGCTCAATGATATATAATCTATCTCAAACACTTGCTATTTATTTAAGTATATTTTCTTCAGCATTGTAATTGGTAGATAGGTCTGCCGAGTACATCATTTGCCTCAAAATTTAATCATAGCTCTTTCAAACACCACAGTTAAAAATGACTACATTTTTCAAAATTCATTTAGGCCTCACTGAATTTTATCAAGCTTTTAATGTAGTTTACCATAATAACTATAGTAAAATGTAAAGGCAGTAATCTCTAAAAATCTGAAAAAGAAATATCAACACAAAATCGACTAAAGATTGAGAAAAAAAGGAAATTTAGTTCTGAGTTCAGCACAATGTTAACTTGAGCAACAATATTTATTCTCTAAGTTTTTAAAGCATAGCATGAATAACAGTATCTTACATGTTTAACATTGAACGAAATGAAATCATGCCCAGTTCCCACGAAGGAGATCTTCAAAGTATGCCTCAACTCTAAACAAATTTGCCCTCATTCTCTTGTTTCACAAGAGCACCAGCCACCAACATCTGCACGTGGACTATTGAAGCTGCTTTCCAGTTGATCTTCTCCTTTCAATTTTAAGTACAGTCATGTACTGCAAAACAATGTTTCGGTCAAGGATAGACAACATATAGGAGACTGGTCCCACAAGCTTGTAAAATCATATTTGTACTGTAAACTTTCTGTATTTAGATGCACAAATACTCATCATTGTCTTAAAATTGCCTATCGTACTCAGTGCAGTAACATGCTATACAGGTTTATAGCCTAGAAGTGATAGACTATACCATATGGTCTAGATGTGTGAGGGGCTATGCTATCATGGTTTGTGTAATTACTTGATGATGTTTGCTCAATAAAGAAATCACCTAATGATTCATTTCTCAGAACATACCCAGTGGTTAAGAGACATATGACTATAGTCTTCCTAATACACATAATATGTTCTTCACACAGAAGTTCAATTCTTTAAAACTAACATCTATTACATACTTTTTTTCCCCAGAAAACCTCCAATGGCTACCCAAAACTCTCTAGAATAAAACCTGGACTTCTTACTCTACACTGTATGTCAATACATTAACTGGTTATTGAACAGGCTGTGACTTATTTAATACTTTTTCCATCTTTTTTTAAAATTCTGATCACAATGGCCTTTCTACCACTTACCAATACCTTATTAAAGTCTCCTAAAGCAAAGATTCAACATTTGCTTTTTCAGAAACAAAGCATTCTTTATTCTGATATTTGAATATCTTGCTTGATTTCTTTTTAATGTCTGAAAGGTCAGAAGTCTTATCAACTTGTGTTTAATAAAAGCAACTTCAATCTTCCATTTATCTTTTTCTTTACCATAGTTAACTTTCCTACCTAGAATTCAATGCTGTCATTGTCGTATATTTACTGATTTTTAGGTCTCTCTCCACTGGAACTGTTTTTGTCTACACTGATGGGTCCACTAAACATAACATAGTATCTAACACATATTGGGAATGCAATACAATTTGAACCAATAAATGAAATAAATTATAATCGACATAAAATTTCTAGCGCTTAAAACTGAGAAAATTTCTTTAAAGGATTTTATACAGGGAAATAAAATATTAATCAATATCTGCAATAATCTACCTGATAGAGCAGTAGGTTTTATAGAATTCTTTACTTCATGTAATAATTTCAGAGAATAACTCAGGAAAATCAGTCTATTCTGGGTGAAGCTTAAGGGAAGGACATGCAAAACAATATCATCTAACTTGCAGTTTCGTGGAATTCCAACTTAGTCCTTGCATAACAAATAAATTAGAAGAATAAATGATGATGCCCTTCATACACTGTCTATAAATTTCTCTCAATGGGGCTTTTGATCAAAGTTTGGCAATAAAAATTCTGAGGTTACATTTTGTGCAGAGACTTGGGAGTTTTAAATATAGCATTAAATCTACACCAAGAAGTAAATGAATTATAAATCACGTAAATATATATTATTTAAAATATGTCCAGAGTTTTGAAGTTTGAAATTGAACCTTAAAATGACTGCTATATTTTTAATTGTCTACTATGGTTAAAAGCATTCCCTGTAGATCTTAGCTGGCTTTTCAACTGCAAAGACACCTTTACATGAAAGAAAAATGTCACAAATGATGCAGAAGAGTGGAGTCACTTTAGACATTTCTTTATTCCATGTTAGAACTGTTTCTGAATCTTTAATCTTAAAAGTCCCTCAATATTTTTTCTAAAAGTGGAGCCTACAAATATGTTTGTCTAGAAATATGTTTTCTAAATGTAAAAATTGATATTAGAAAAATAAATATAAAACAAAATTAAAACAGATTTTATAAAAAAATATTATTCTGTCTGCCTTTGCCCTTATATATTTATTCTCAATTCTTTTTTTTAATATGACAAAGCCCAGTTCAGAATAATGCTTATTATGACCTAACTGTTTTCCTATTGTAAGGAATGAAGAAGAAAGCTGTTAGTGTCCCCTCAATTGTCCTGTCTCTGGTTTGGCTAAAGGTTAAGATAAATACTTGGAATTTATTCTGGCAGTTTAAATCATTATAATTTTGTATCTAGATTAGATAGAATATGCAAAGTTTTCCTCATAGTAAGTTATTTCTATTATTAGGAAATTAATGCTGTACAAAATTTATCAATATTTAATGATAAATCCCAGTAATAAAAAGAAACAAATTGGGGTAATATATGCTGAAAATATTGTAAATGAGTGATTTAAAATTTTAGACAGTACTGACTTTAGGTTTTAGCCTTTGATAACTTGACATTAGTGTTTTGTTTTAAGTACTAGTATTTTTAGTTAATAAAAATATTAAACACATGTCCACACGTTATATTTTAAATAGCTTTTTTGCTGTTATGATGTGAGATACAACATCACTTTCATTAGATGCATCACAAAAAGGAGAAATTTTCAGTAAAAGTGGTAACATGTAGAATATTTTTCTTATTCAAGATATGTGTGTACACATTAGAATATTAAACATTATGAAAAGTTCTACAGCTATAAAAAAAAACACAATCTGAAAACACACAACCACTTAACATTTCACAGAAGTAATCTTGACTATGGCACAGATATGGCCAAAATATGAAATGGAAAAAAAGAATCTTCCTCTCACACACATAAGAAAAATTATATACACATACTTGCATAAAGCCTACCCTAAAAATAAAAATCAAATATTGTATTCTAATAAAGATATATATTTGAAAGTTACAGCTATTAGTAAAAATACCTATATTTTAAAGATTATTAAATATGCATTTGATGTGCATCAGATACTATATAAATGTCTTAAAATGTACATCTCAGTTTAGCTTCCTTACAATTCTACTGGATGGAGGAACTGAGGCTTGGTGATGTAAGTTAACTTGGCCAAAGATATTCAGCTTGTTATGGTGGAGTGAGAATTGTTTGACACCAAGTTTTAATTCTTAAAGATGACAATAACTTTTCTCTAAGATCCCAGGTAAATCTAAGTAAATTTGAGATAAGAAAATATTTGTCAAATTAAGAGAATAAAAATTAGCAACCAATCATTCAGGTTACTCTTTCTCATGTTATCTCTTACTCTGATAATAAAAATCTAATTTCTGAAGCAATGAAAAGGGAAAGAGGTATATTTTTATTTATTTATTTTATTATAGTAAAATATATGTCACATGATATTTACCATTTTTAAGTGTACAAATCAGTGGCAAACTTTTATGCAACCATCACCACTCCCTATCTCCAGGACTTTCTAATCATCCCAAATGAAACTTTTTTGCACATTAAACAGCTTTCTATTTTCCTATAACCCAGTCTCAAGTAACCACTATACTTTCTGTCTTAGAATTAGGCTATTATTCCAAGTACCACATACAAATGGAATCATACCATATTTAGTTTTTGTGTCTGGCTTATTTTACCTATCATGGTAATGTTGTTATGGATCATTCATGTTGTAGAATGTTTCAGAATTTCATTCTTTTTTAAGGCTGAATAATATCCCATTATATGTATACAACCATTTTATTTATCTATTGATTCTCCTTGAATATTTAGATTTTACACATTTTTATTATTGTGAATAATGTGTTACTGGATTTAGAAATATCTGTTTAAGTCCCTGCTTTTAATGTTTGGGCATATATTCAGAAGGGGAATAGCTAGATCATAAGATAATTCTGAGTACAATTTTTTTTGAGAAATAGTCATAGTTTTACCCACTACAACTTTACCATTTTGTGTTTCCACCAACAATGCACAAGTGTTCCATTTTTTCCACATTCTCACCAATACTTGTTATTGGTCTTTTAATTATAGCCATCTTAATGGGTGTAAACTGGTATCTCATTATGGTTTGACTTGCTTTTCCTCAATGCTTTGAAATATTGGACATTGTTTCATAAGCTTATTGGCCATTTGTATATCTGTAAAAATTTCAATTCAAACATTTCCCCATATTTAATCAGGTTTTGGGGGGGCTTGTTGTTGCCATTGAGTTTGAGAAATTATTTATACATTCTCACATATACGGTTTATAAATATTTTCTCCCATTCTACAGGTTGCTTTTTCATTCTGTTGATAGTGTCTTCAAAAGTTTTACATTTTAATGTAGTACAATTTATTTTGCTTTTGTTACCTGTGCTTTTGGTGTCATACCAAATAGATCATTGACAGATCCAATGTTATGAAGCTTTTTCTTGTGTTTCTTCTAACAGTTTTATAATTTTAGCTCTTACGTTTAGGTCTTTGATTTGTTTTTAATTTTTATATAGAGTGTAAGATAAGGGTCCAACTTTATTAGTTTTACAGTTCAATATCCAGTTTTCCCAGCCTCATTCGTTAAAAAGACAGTCTTTTCCTTTCAGATGTCTTAGTATCCTTGGCAAAAATTATTGTATACACAAATAAAGATTTGTTCTTGGGTATTCTATTCTATTCTATTATTTCTATAGGTATATCTTTATGCTAATACCACACTGGTTTGATTACTGTAGATTTTTAGTAAATTTTGAAATCAGTAATTGTGAATCCTCCAACTTTGTTCTTTATTTTCAAGATTATTTCATCTATTCAGGGTCCCTTGAGGTTCTATATAAATTTCAGTATGGGTTTTCCTGTATCTGTCAAATCGTCATTAAGATTTTGGTAGAGATTGCTCTGAATTCACAGATTGGTTTAGGTAATTTTGACATCTTAACAATATTAAGTATTCAAATAGTAATGAGAACAACCTGGAATTGTAGAAGCAAACAAATGAACAAAAACCTTTCCCCCAAACTGTAAGGGAGTCTAGAAACCAAAGAGTAACTTGGACGAGTCCAACTTGGTGAGTAGATGAGTTCATTATGATGTACATATGAGGCACGATCCATGTTGCTGTTTTCTCCAAACTACTTCTAAGCTAATCGACTAGCTCTTTGATTTTCTTCATAGGTTGTCAGATACTTCCAGAGGTGTTTAAGTTCTCAGGAACACCTGCTTCCCTGCTGAGCCCATGGCCTTGGTTCACTCTTTCCTACAAGGTTCAGGCAATAGACATACACCCTTAACTAGTTAGGTAGAGGACTTGTCACACTACACATTTAATGAACAAGGGATGCCATTCCATTCATCTATGTCTTTAATTTTTTTTCAGCAATGTTTTGTAGTTTTCATTGTTCAAATCATTTGCTATATTGGTTATGTTTATTCGTAAATAATTTCTTTTATGTTGCTCTTGTAAATGAATTTTGTAAAATTTCCTGGTTGTCCATTGTTTATACAGAAAGGGAACTAATTTTTGGACGTCGATTTTGTATCCTGCCACTTTACTGAGTATAATTATTAGTTCTCTCTCTCTCTCTGTGTATGTGTGTGTGCGTGTGTGTGTGTGTGTGTTTGTATGCATGTGTCTATGTGCATATCTGTAGGATTTTCTACATGCAAGATCATGTCATCTCTAGACACAGATAATTTCACTTCCTTCTCTCCAATTTGGATGCCTTTTAATTTTTTTTCTTGTATAATTTCTTCTTTTAAAGTTGCTGATTTCAATTGTCATAGAACAATTGGACAAACCTTTTTTCAACTTTTTTCCTAAATTTGGATGAGGTTCAGAATTCCTGCATAAGACATATATACATGTCTAAAGGGCTGATGTTGTCTGATGGTGCTGAAGATTAATAATAATAATAATAATAATAATAATAATAATGATACAGAAGACACTGGAAAAGTTCAGATACAGCAGCAAGGACTTGTGTCTGAGAAGCTAGTGTTTGGGTGTAGTTCAAGGCTGTGCCTAGTGGTTCTTTCTCTGTACATTCCTACAGTCTCAAACTCTATGAAATTATAAACCCAAGAACCATGTCCCCATGTTTCCAATAATTCTTTTGTATGTTTCCTGTGGAAAGACTTGTTACACAATAGATTAGGATTCCTCCACTGGATATAAAAGAAAATGTTCACATTGGGTTGGAAGTCAAGAAAATGTTTGAAAAGACTCATTCAGCAAATTACTTGGTGTATTAGTTAGTTCTCGCACTGCTGTAACGAACTGCATGAGACTGGTTTTTTTTTTTTTTTTTTAAAGAAGTTTAATTGGCTTAAGATTCGGCAGGCTGTACAGAAGTAGAGTGCCTACTGAGGACGCCTCAGGAAACTTTTAATCATGGAAGAAGGCAAAGGGGAAGTAGGTACGTCTTGTATGGCCAGAGCAGGAGTAAGAGTGGGTAGGAGAGCTTACACACTTTTAAACAACAAGATCACATGAGAACTTATTCAATATTACAAGAACAGCACCCAGGGGATGACCCAGAACCATTAGAAAATGCCCCCATGATCTAATCACTAACCATTATGTCCCACCTACAACCCTGAAGATTACAATTGAACATGAAATCTTCAGGTGGACACAGATTTAAACCATATTATTTCACCCTGGCCTCTTCCAAGTCTTCCAGATGTATTTTTCACATTGCAAAATACAATTGTACCTTCATAACGATCCCTCAAAAGTCTTAAGTCATTTCAGCATTAACTCAAAATCTACAGTCCAAAATCTCATCTGAGATAAGACAAGTCACTTTTGCCTATGCGCCTGTAAAATAAAAGACAAGTTAGTTACTTTCAAGAAACAGTGGGGGTATAGACATTGGGTAAATATTCTTGTTCCAAAACAGAAAAATCTACCGAAAGAAAGGAGCTACAGACCCCATGCAAATCTGAAACCCAGCAGGACAGTACTTAAATCTTAAAGCTCCAAAATAATCTCCTTTGACTCCATATCTCACATCCAGGACACATGATGCAACCAGTTGGCTCCCAAGATTTTGAGCAGCTCTACCATCAAGGCTTTGCAGAGTACAGCCTCTGTGGCTGGTTCACCAGCTGGCTTTGAGTGCCTGAGGCTTTTCCAGGCACACTATACATCTACCATCATGCAGTCTGGAGGACTGTGGCCCTCTTCTTAAAGTTCCACTAGGCAGTGTTCCAGTAGGGTTTCTGTATGGGGGCTTCAACCCCACAGTTCCTCCCTGCACTGCCTTAGTCGAGGTTTTCCATGAGGGTTCTGCCTCTACAGCAGACTACTGCAAGACATACAGGCTTTTCCATACATCCTCCAAAATCTAGGTTGAGTCTCCCAAGTCTCAATTCTTGCATTCTGTGCACAAGTAGGCTTAACATCATGTCAAGGTTGAAAAGGCTTATGACTTTTACCCTGTGAAGCAGTGGTCCAACCTGTATTTGGGTCCTTTTTAGCCACAGCTAGGTCTGGAGTACCTGGGATGTAGGCAGCAATGTCCCAAGATTTCACAGCACAGAAGAGTCTTCTGGCCTGCCCAGGAAACCATTCTTTCCTCCTAGACCTTCAAGCCTGTGACAAGGGTATCTGCTGGGATGGTGTCTGAAATACCTTGGAGGTCTTTTTCCCATTGTTTTGGCTATCAGCATTTGGCTTCTCTTTACTTATGCAAATTTTCACAGCCGGCTTGAATTTCTCCCAGAAAATATTTCTTTTCTTTTCTACCACATGGCTGAGATGTAAGTTTTCCAATTTTTTATGCTTTGCTTCCTTTTAAATATAAGTTACAGTTGTGCATTATTTCCTTGCTCATAAATATGAGCATAGGCTTCTAGAATCAGTAGGCTATGTCTTGAGCACTTTAATACTTAGAAATTTATTCCACTATATACCCTAAATGATCATTCTCAAGTTCAAAGTCCCACACATACCTAGGGAAAGGGCAAAATGCCAACAGATTCTTCGGTAACACATAAAAAAAGTGACCATTGCTCCAGTTCTCAATAAGTTTCTCATTTCCATCTGAGATCTCCTCAGCCTTGCCTTCACTATCCATATCACTATCAGTATTTTGGTCATAACAATTTATCGGGTCTCTAGAAAGTTCAAAAATGTCCCTCATTTTTCTCTTTTCTTCTGAGCCCACTACAGCCTTCCAATCTCTGTTACCCAGTTCCAAAGTTGCTTCTACATTTGCAGGTATTTTTATAGTAATGCCCACTCCTGGTACCAATTTTCTGTATTAGTCTCGCACTACTATAAAGAAATACCTGAGACTAGGTAATTTATAAATAAAAGAGATTTAGTTGGCTTATGGTTCCACAGGTTGCACAGGGAGTATGGTGATAAGGGCTGGCTGTGTCCTCGTCCAAATCCCATTTTGAATTGTAACTCCCACAATTCCTACATATCATGGGAGGGACCCACTGGGAGGTTATTGAACTATGGGTGCGAGTCTTTCCTGTGCTGTTCTTGTTACTGTGAATGGGTCTCACAAGATCTGATGGTTTTAAAAATAAATTTCTTTGCACAAGCTCTCTCTGTTTGCCTGCTGCCATCTATGTTATGATGTGACTTGCTCCTCCTTGCCTTCTGCCATGATTGTGAGGCCTCCCCAGCCATGTGGAACTCTAAGTCCAATAAAGTGCTTTCTTTTGTAAAATGTCCAGTCTTGGGTATGTCTTTATCAGCAGCATGAAAATGGACTAATACATATGGCTACGGAGGCCTCATGGAGCTTTTACTCATGGAAGAAGGCAAAGTCAAAGATGTCCAGGACAGGAGGAGGAGAGAGACTGGGGAGGTGCTACACACTTTTAAACAACCACGACTCATGAGAACTCTATTATGAGAACAGCACAAGGAGGTTGGTGCTAAATGATTAGAATCCACCCCTGTTATCCAATCACCTCCCGTCAGGCCCCACCTCCATCATTAGGGATTACAATCTGACATAAGATATGGATGGGGACACAGATCCAAATCCTATCAGTTGGCAACCTGTGATTAACAGAAACACCAAGATTCCAGAAAGGGCTGTGAGAAGAGTGGTCTTCAGATCTGGGCTGCAGTTACCATGAGGATACTTGAGAAGTCCCTATCCCATGCAGATGCCACACAAATATTCTTAGAGGGAACAATGGGACAGCAGCATCTTAAAAACATCTCCTGCTAATTCAGTGAGAGTAAGTTCTAAGCATTCAGATTTGAGTGATTCAATTAAATATGAGCAATTTGTTACCAATATAGTTACAAGTGAAGACCGATATATACCATTTGAAGTTTACAAAGAAAAGGAACTCTTAAGAAGAAAGTATAGACGTTTTTCATGAAAATTGCAAGATGTCCTAAAACTATAAATCTGGTCCAAAGGCAATGTGAATAACATGAGAGTTCCTTCAGGGAAAATATCAGAAAGTATGTTAATGCTAATATAGAAAATAATAATGATAGTAGCAAATTCAGACTAACATGGCAAGAGACAGCAGGCTGTAGTAATGTGGGCTGCTACTGCCACAGGAGACTAATGAGGGCATCTGTGACAATGTAGAGGACAGTATTGTTCAAGTAATGAGTCCATCGAGAAATCAATTAAATACATAAAATAAGATTATCAAATAAAATAACACAGTGACTTGAAGATTTGATACAGCTGGAAGTTGAATATGTTTGTTAAATCCATAGCAGATAAAATCCCCTGTACAAATAAAAAGAAGAAAAACATAATAAATACAATGAAGAAAAGCAGGGGGTATATACATATGATCCAACACCTATAAAACACAAATTTTATATACGTATAATAGAAAGCAAATAATGCAAATAAAAGAAAATAATTATCAAACTAAAATTAAAACAAATTAACGTGTTTTTTTTTTTTTTTTTTTTTTTTTTTTTTTTTTGAGATGGAGTCTCACACTGTCACCGGGGCAGGAGGAGTTCAGTGACGGGGGCTCGACTTAATGCAACCTCTGCCTTCCGGGTTCAAGCGATTCTCCTGCCTCAGGCTCTCAAGTAGCTGGGATTACAGGCATGCACCACCACGCCCAGCTAATTTTTGTAGTAGAGACGTTGTTTCACCATGTGGGCCACACTGGTCTCAAACTCCTGACCTCATGATTCGCCTGCCTCTGCCTCCCAAAGCCGAGGTTTGGGAGCCATGATTACAGGCATGGGCCACCACACATGGCTCAAATTAATGATTTTAAAAAATCCTCATAAATCTACAAAATGAGTGTAGGCAAATTATAAGATGATTAAGTAAATCAACATTCTCTCCAGTAACCCCCAACACACTACCCCAAACACAAAACCATAGTTTGCGTTTTTTGTGGAGTTTTTTTTGTTTGTTTTTTTATAATTTTAAAAATAAAGAAAAGCTCTATATGGCCAAAATATGAATGTGATGACTTTCTCATATGTCATATTGAGAAAGTAACTGTTGTGTATAGTGTTGAAAATTATATATGTTTTATATTAAATATATACAAATTGGTATATGAAATATATACTAAATGGTATATTACATATATAAATCTTTCAGTTTCATTTTAACTCATCTTCTATTAAATTTCAGTGAAATTGTATTTAGTATTTCCTACACCTATAATTCAGGTTTTTAAAATGTGCAGTACAATTTGTTTGTAGTGCATTCATTAGCTTTTGCAATCATTATCACAATCTAATTTTAGAGCATTTGCATGGCCACAAGAAGAAACCTCTTAACCATTACCAGTCCCTCCTCAGCTACCCACTACAATGGCCCTTGGCAATCACAGATCTACTTTGTGTCTCTACAGATTGCCTTTTCTGAATATTTTATATAAATGGACTCATAAAATATAAGGTTCTTTTGTTTAAATTATTTTTCTCAGTGTAGCATTTTTGGGGTTTATCCACATTATAGTATGTATCAATATTTCATTATTTTTACTACCAAATAGTATTCTACTATATGGATCTACCACAGTTTATGATAATATTCTATTGTATGGATATACCACAGTTTATTCATTCATCAGTTGATGGCATATTGGGGAGTTTCTACTTTCTAAACACTGTGTATAATACTGCTATCTGAATCTGTGGCATCTGATTTTTTGGACATGTATTTTCATTTGTCTTCATTAGAGAGCTAAGAGTGGAATTTCTAGATCATAGGGTACTTCTATGTTTAACATGAAAAATTGTCACAGTGTTTCCAAATTAGTTGCATGATTTGGATCAATTGCTCCACTTCCTTGCCAACACTGACATCTTGACTATGGCATTCTTAGTAGAGAGGAGTAATATCTCTGTGCTTTCAATTTGCATTTCCTTCATGACTAATGATAATGAGCAATGTTTAATGTGTATACTGTATACCTTATTTAGACAAGTGTCTATTCAGGTCCTTTATCCATATTCAGTTGAGGGTATTTATCTTTTTACTATTGAGTTGAAAGAACTTTTTTTTTTATATTACTGGACCTAAGTTCATTATTATATAATATGATTTAGATTATTGTAGCTCTGCAATGTAATTTAAAGTCTAGTAATGGTGATTCGTCCTGTTTGTCCTTTTGGCTCAGTATACTTTTATCTATTCTGGGTCTTTTCTGGTCCTTATAAATTTTAGAATTATTTTTTTCTATTTCTGTGAAGAATATCATTGGTATTTTGATAGAGATTGCACTGAATCTATATATTGCTTTGGGTAGCATGGACATTTTAACAGTATTGATTCTCCCAATCCATTAACAAACTTTTTTTTTCATTTTTTTGTTTTCTCTAATATCTAGCATCAGGATTTCATAGTATTCATTGCAGAGATCTTTCACTTATTTGATTAAGTTTACTTCTGGGTATTTATTTTACTGATTTTTTTTTTCAGATTGTTTGCTGTTGGCATATATAAATGCTACTAATTTATATATATTGATTTTTTGTTCTGAAACTACTGAATTTGTTTAATAGTTCAAAAGTTTTTTTGTGAAGTCTTTAGGTTTAACCAAATATAAGATCATACCATCTACAAACAAGGATAATTTGACTTCTTTCTTTTCCAATTTGGATGCCCTTTCTTTCTTTCGTCTGTTTGCTCTATATAGGACTTCCAACAATATGTTGGAGAACAGTGGGGACAATGGGCCTCCTTTTTTTGTTCCTGATATTAGAGGCAAGGCTTTCAGTTTTTCACAATTCAGTGTGATACTAATTGTGGGTCTGTCATATATTTATCTTACTGTGTTGAGGTATGTTCCTTCTATACCAGTTTATCCATAGTTTTTATTATGAAAGGGTATTGAATGTTTTTAAATACCTTTTTACAGCATCAATTAAAATTTTCGTATGGTTTTGTCCTTCATTCTATTGATAGGATATATAATATTCACTGATTAGGATATGTTCAACCATCCTTGCATGTCTGAGATAAATCCCACCTGGTCATAGTAAATAATGTTTAAATATATTTTTGAATTTGGTTTGCTGGTATTTTGTTGACAATTTTTGCATCAATGCTCATCAGAAATATGGGTCTTTAGGTTTTGTTTGTTTGTTTGTTTGTTTTGATTAGCTTGTTTCTTGATTGCTTTTAGCCTGGCTTTGTTTTCAGGTTAATACTGGCCTCGTAGTATAAGTACTGGCCTCTTCTACTGTTTTGAATAATTTAAGTAGGATTTGCATTAGTTCTTCTTTAAATATTTGGTAAAATTTAGCAGTAAAGCATCTAGTCCTGGGCTTTTCTCTGCTAGGAAACTTTCTATCATGGCTTTAATCTTACTATGTGTTATTTTTTTGTGAAGGTTTTTAATTTCTTCATGATTTAATCTTGGTAGGTTGTATGTGTCTGTGAGTTTATTGATTTTTTCTATGTTTTCCAATTATCTGGCACATATTTGGTAATAGCAGCTTGTAATGATCCTTTGAATTTCTGCCATATTGATTGTAACGTCTCCTTTTTCATCTCTGATCTTATTTATATGGGTCTTCTCTCCATTTTTCTTAGTCCAGGTAACAGCTTGTTCACTCTATTTATTTCTTAAACAAAACCAACTATTTTTTCATTAATATTTATGTAGTTTTCTTTCTTTCAATTTCATTTATTTCAGTGCTGATCTTTATTATTTATTCTTTTGTACTAATTTTCACTTTGGTTTGCTCTTGATTTTTTAATTCCTTAAGAGGCATTGTTAGATTATTTATTTGAGGTTTTTCTACTTCAAAGGCCTTTGTGGTTTTGGTAAGATCGAGAAAATACCCTGGATTACCAGGAAGAGACTCTTGTTCTCTTCCTTTAATTTCTCCCAAACAAATGGAGTGTCTGTCTCTGTCTCTCTGTCTCTCTGTCTCTCTCTCTCTCTGTCTCTCTCTCTCGCTGTCTGTAGTTGGGGCAGTGGTGATATGAGTGCTCCTGCAGCCACTAACTCATGGACTGTGCTGGGTGAGACCCTAAATCAGCACAACACTTGGTCTCACCGAAGTTCCACAGTGACCATACTGGGTCTCACTGAAGGCCCATGGTGACCACTTCTGGGCTACCACCTATGTTCACTCAAGGACTTAGGGCTCTACAATCAGCAGGTGGCAAATCTAGCCAGGCTTTGGTTCTTCCCTTCCAGGAAGTGAGTTTATCCAGGCCCCAGGTGAGTTCAGAGATGCCGTCCAGGAGCCATAACCTGAAGTCTGGAACCTTAGAAATCTAGCTGCTGCTCTATTCTACCATGGTTGAGCTGACACTCAAGCCACCAGACAAAGTCCTTCCTGATCTTTCCTCTCCTTTCCTCAAGCAGAGAAGTTTATCCCTGTGGCCACCATCACACCAGTCCCATGACAAGTATTGCCTGGCTACCTCCAATGCTTACGAAGGTCCGAAGTCTCTTCATTCAGCCTGTGGTGAATGCCGACAGTCCTGATTCTTTCCCTTCAGGGCAGTTGAATTCTGTCTGGCCAAGGGCAGGTCTAGAAATGCTATCCAAAACCAACACCTGGAATCGAAGACCCCAGGATCCCCCTGGTGCTTTACCCTGCTATGGCCAACGTGTTGCTCAAGCTAACTTTGGTTCTACTGAAGGTTATTTTTTGTGTGTGCAAAGTTTTTCAATGTGGTATTCCTGTAAAGGGAATCGTTGCTGGAGGCTTGTTTTCTGCCATCTTGCTCCGCGTCCTTCCTAGCTATATTTTTAAAATATAATATACCCAAATTTCCACATTCCCAGAAAACAAAAAAATCTAAGAAGTTAAATTTTCTACAAGAATCCCTATTCATAATTTGACCCTTTTAACTTAAATTGTGCATCCTTTTTGAGAGATTATCTTCTTTCAGACTACACCACTAGTAACCATGACATTTATCCTCTAGGTAAAAAATGGCTACATCTCAGTATCTATCCCCCTATTTTTGACTCTCCATTATTCAGTATAGGTTAAAGGCTCAAGAAGATCAAATCAATGTCTTTGGTACTCCAGTTTCTACATAATAGGCCAGGATGAGGTTATTCTTTATCCTGTCAATATCTACTTATGTTTGGTACACAGAATAAGAAAAGTTAAGTGTGAGGTCTATGTACATTGTCTCCTAGCCAAGGAAATTTGGAAAATGAATCACTTTAATCAGACATTCTGACACACACGATAACAGTATTCACAAAAGGGGTTGCCATATCTATAAAATGTTTTGTCAGGTATTACAAAGATCTGTCTAGATTATTTATGGCAAATAAACCTGAAAGGTATGAATTTAGGGAACATGCATATGGGTGGTAGTCACATAGGCTGTGTCTAAATTGTAGTAGTTTCTTACTTTTTTTTTTTTTTTTTTGAAGGAGTTTTGTTCTGTCACCCAGGCTGGAGTGCAGTGGCACAATCTTGGCTCACTGCAACCTCCACTTCCTGGGTTCAAGTGATTTTCCTGCCTTAGCCTCCTGAGTAGCTGGGACTACAGGCCTGTGACACCATGCCTGGCTAATTTTTTGTGTTTTTGGTAGATATGGGGTTTCACTGTGTTAGCCAGGATGGTCTCAATCTCCTGACCTCGTGATCCTCTCGCCTCGGCTTCCCAAGGTGCTGGGGTTACAGGTGTGCGCCACCATGCCCGGCCAGTAGTTTCATTTTACAAAAGTATTTCAAAATATATAACTTAAAAATTTGGCTGTTTTTACTAAAGTAAAAGGAGATAAAAAAAACTTTCTGAGTCATCTACATGGTATTGTCTGGGGGCTCCTCCAAGAAGACTATTGCCTCTGTGCCTGGAAAAATGACATAGCGTAAGATCTACAATTGTCTTGAGATCTCCTTCACAATTCAGCCCTTTTTGTTAACACAGAGATGCACTTCCCATTGTCCAAGTTTCATGAGTTATTAAGTCAGGAATGCATTTACAAACATCCTTAAGATAAACATAGAGTCTCAGTGATATTTTAAATTTTTAGGGCAAGATGAAATAACAGTGCCTTGTTAAGAGATACATGAATAGGTGCACATGCAGAGTTACCCACTTGCCTGGGAAATCAAAGCAGTCAATTATGGTAGACAGTAATAGTAATAGCATAGTAGTGCTGGTAGTAGCAGTAAATACAAGTTGAATTAATAAAGACAAATTCCAGACTTCATAAATTTGTCTAGAATCAGGCCTGGGAGCACCATTAGGGTATCATAAGGTGTGGTACCTCAGTGGATAGTTGCTGGTAAACTGAATTAACCCTTCTTTCTTTGCATTTGCATTGTAGCCATGGAGTGATTTAAACATCACAGACATTCTAGTTTATTGCTATTCTAATTAGTGTACAAATGAGAATTTTTTGAACAGAAAAATTTAAACCAAGACACTAGGTGCATTTTAATAGTTGAAAATCAGAATTACTGGCCTGAGAAAAAATAGTATCACATAGATATATTCATGATAAGACAGTTTTCCAAATCTGAGTATAGCAGGCACATCTAGTATGATGAATACCAGTATGTACGTATAAAAATTCTGAACATACTATTAAGCACTATTCATATTTTTTCCACTTATTCTGCTGATTTGTGTGTTTTACTTTGTGTAATGTAAAACTTTCTGTAAACATTTCCATCAGCTGTGCAATGTTTACGAAAATAACAAAATTAATTCAGACACCTTGAGAGTTTACAGTGTTGAAAAACCTATTCATTTGTATCCAGGTTCCTGAAAACTTCTTTTAATAGATGAAGATAACATTTTAAAAAATTAATAACAAGAAAGACAAACATGTTTTAAACAGACTATTTTTAAGTGTGTCATTATTAATGAATATATAGTTTTATGAAAGATAGTATTTTCAGTTGTGTCAGTAAGTATAAAAACTTAACCTCAGTTATTATGTGATATCAGCAGATATCACTGTAACAATTTATATACCATTCAAGACATAGTTTTATAGAATTTCAGATATTTCCCAATTAAACAATTATATTCTATTAACATAGTTAATAGATAAATGTCTTCCACTTAGAGGAAATTTGAGATCTTACTAAGAATTTCAGGTATTTTCTTACTTAAAAATGTAACAAGTTGTATCTATTGTATTCCCCAGTGAGTCATCATTCATTCAGCCACAGATCTGCAGAATACTTCTAAGGAAGTTCATTTTTTTTTTCAGATAAATGAAATATAGCTGTTTAAGAGGTATGATGGACATTCCTGATGCAGACATCTGCCAAATCAATCACTTTTTTTATACTTAAAAATTGCAGAAGTTGAAGAAAGACACAGAATTTTAAACTATTACCATTGCAGTACAATTCCATAATGCATAAAATAAAAGTATTTTAAATCTCCTGGGTATATATATGAAAAGTCATCAACTCTTGATGTCAGAATTTTGGATTTGCATTCACACTGATGGGTTAAAACATCAATATATTTTTTGGAAAGTTTATATTTTAACACTTTTCAACATTTCAGTTTTTTTTGTATTAACTTTTCTATGAAATATTTCTTTAATCATATTATATGCAGATAAGTTATTAAAGCATCAATTATTCCATTTATGAAATAGTGCTAACTGTGCACAGCCACATATAATTAACTGGGATTATCAGTCACTGTCAATACTTTTGTTTTAGGGAAGGTATCATCCATGTAAGCAGTCTAGCTTGGAACTTGGCATATAGATGATAATCTAAAAAGGCCAATTGTCTCTTTAAATTTATAATCAAACCAGTTATACATGCTTGTAGTCTATATGGTAGGCCCTGGAAACAACTTCAACCACAACACACATAACACTACTTATTAAGAGGGTTGGAGAAAAAGTTAAATTTCTGTAATTAACATTAATATTATGATGATTTTGATTTTTGACAAAGAATAAGTGAATCAATGAACATTATTTTTAGAAAACATTATAAAATATTTTTAGAAAATTTGCAAAGCAGACATTTTAGAAATATTTTTAAAAATGGATAAATAGGCCAGGCACGTTGCCTCATTCCTGTAATCCCAGCACTTTGGGAGGCTGAGGCAGGTGGATTGCTTTAGACCAGGAATTGGAGACCAGTCTGTGTGACATGGGCAACCCCATCTCTACTAAAAAAAAATAAAAAACTTAGTGGAGCATGGTGATGGGACCTGCAGTCCCAGCTACTCTGGAAGCTGAGGTGTGAGGATCAACTGAGCCCAGGAGGTAAAAGCTACAGTGAGTCCTGATCTCTCTATGATCTCTCTACTGCACTCCAGCCTGAGAGAAGTGACACCTTGTCTTAAAAACAAACAAGCAAAAACCCAAATAGATAAACTCAAGAGCTCTACTTATCAATTTCCCTACTTACCTAACTAAAATATGTTTATAATGAGTATTAGAAATAGCTAATAGTTCTTGTTAAATGCCAGGTACTTTAAATAGTGCTTTACAATTTAAACTTTAATTTTCACTTTAACCCAATGAGGTAGTTACTAGAAGGATCCTTATTGTATACAAAAGAAAATTTAAGCAGAGAGAAAGTACCTTCTTCAAAATCACATGTATGAAGGGAATAATTTGTAAAAAAAAATAAAATTCAGATCTGGCAGTAGTGCCCCTTGAGTCTATAGTTTTAACCGCTATATAGTACTGTTTCTACATGAAATCTGCTTATGGTATTCCATATTTCAATGATAGCACCATCCTGTGTGTGTTAGTTCGTTTTCACGCTGCTAATAAAGACATACCCGAGACTGGGTAACTTATTAAAACAACAACAACAAAAAGAAGTTTAATGAACTCACAGTTCCACATGGCTGGGAAGTCCTTACGATCATGGTGGAAGGTAAAAGGCAAGTCTTACATGGCAGCAAACAAGAGAGAATGAAAGCAAAGTGAAAGGGGAAATCCCCCATAAAATCATCAGATCTTGTGAGACTTATTCACTAACATGAGAAAAGTGTGGGAAAACCACCCCTATCATTCAATTATTTCCCACCAAGTCCCTCCAACAACATGTGGAAATTATGGGAGCTACAACTCAAGATGAGATTTGGGTGGGGACACAGTCAGACCATATCACTGTGCAAGCATCTATTATTGGTTACTTTTTGCTCCTGATAGCACCTTCTTCCAAACCTCATTGCCAACAATTCACCTATTCCAAGACCCATTTTCTTAAATTTCTTCTGATCTGTCATAATGGATTAGAGAAAATTGCTAATCAAACAAACTGAATTTAGTTAGAAAATGAATCTTCCCCTTGTAATATACTGTTCTCCATTTAATCTTGTAGTGACTAATGCATGTTATTTCAAGCAATACAGCAGGCTTGAGTTAGGTAACCTAACATATCTTTAAAACATGACATGCAAGTTTCCAAAAAAAATCTTTAAGAGGTTTTGAAAGTTATATGTTCATACCTCTTGGGATGGACATAGGATGATTGGCTATGTTTATTCATTGACAACTAAAGAAAAATAAAATTTATTTAATACTATTGTAGGAAAGAATAACTTAGGAAACTTCAATAGAAACCATAGGTCTTTTCCCCTTAACAGACAAATTGAATTAATTATAGAAATATCCTTGTCTATGAACATTATATATATACCACATGTGGTTATTTTGATAATACATAACAAGATTATAAAATGTATAGAATCCAGTACTAATTAACATTTGACACATGTTATATACAATGATAATGGTGATGACATAAATACAAAATTTGGATCGCTTATTGTCATGTGCCTAAGTCGTTTTGAGTAATACACTAAATATGTAGAGAAATTTTGGGAAGGACCACATAATTTGTGCTAGGCCCTAATTGCTTCCCTCTTCCATGTTAAAAGTCATATCCTGTCCTGCCATACAACCTTAGTGACAGGTGAGTTCTTATAGCTGGGTTTCATAAGTAGTAAACATAAACTTAATAACCTTTCCTTAGTCTAATATATTTGCCATCCTCAATTGAACAAATGAATTTTTATGATGAGCTGCTAGCCAGAAAAAATTCTGAAATATGTCATCTACTAAGTATACATAATTGCTTTAAAGGTATTACGCTAAAATTTCAATCATAGTATCTCTATTATTTCAGAATCCATGTCAAACTAGAAAAGAAGTCAGAAAAAAATCATCATATGTCTTGAGTGCAGATATGTGCCAGCTGACATTTATATGTTCATATATTGACAAGTTTTATATCTTTACAACAATTTTATATTAAGGTTACTTAACAATTTCAATTACTTAAAATTAAGTTATTTTATTGATATCTAGTACTTATAACTGCTTATTGAAAATTAGACTTTACAGTCAGGCTTTATGAGTTACAAGAAAAAGACTAAAGACTGCTTTGTTTACTTTCTCAGAAACTTTCGTAGTATCTTTCACATGTAAGGAGTCTAAAAATGTTTACATATTGAATGACTAAATGAAACCCATATAGTTAAATGCAAGTTTATGTGCAAATTCATGTTCTTTCTGATAATTACCTAAAATTGAAAATGTATGTGCATGAGATGAAATCAAATTGAAAAACATGCAATGGAAATGCATCATTTCCTCTGTTCTGATCAGTGTACTGTTAAGTTGGTACTGTTTCCTCCATCAATTCTCTGCAACCTTACAAAATTAAAACTACCAGTTTAAAACCTAATATGACTATCTCAAAAGTCTACATGGTATCAACCTCTTTTTCTTGGTGCTATACTGAGAGTGTTGATGTAAAGGTTAATCATAATATTATCTAAGGAAAAATATGGTGAGAGTTGAAAGAAGCAATGATGAACAGAGGGAGAAGTTGAACTGTGATGCAGATGCAATGGAAAACTTACCCAAAAGAAGATCTGGATCAGTTGTGATGGTCCTGCATAGTCATCTAAATTATGAAAAGAACACCAGGCTTTATAACCTACCATCAACTATTGGCTGTGCCTGCCATCCGGGAGGGGTGCATAATCTTTTAAGTGGTGGCTGGCTCTATTTGTAAGTACAGTTTCTGAAAATAGACTTAGCTGAAAATAAGAGGTTTTTAGTGTACTGATAAATAATGATAGAAGTTTATTATCCTACTAAGTCCAATGGAAATATTTGTAAAGTCTTAGGGCATAAAAAGATGTCACTATTCCCACATAGTTACTGTCAGTATTGAATACTGTTGAAGAAAATGCCTTACCATCCCATTACAGGAAATAGAATTTGTGTAGTTTCCTAGAATCAGAGTATGTGTATGATTATCTTTCAAGATGGTGCTTAAAGGTTTGCAGTAGACATTTACCTTAACTTCCAGAGCTGACAAAAGAAACATCCTCCTTGGAGTGGAAGCTGGATGATCTGTTGGGTAACACCTTTAGACTTAACTCCAGAAACCTTCCATTTGTGGTTTTACCTTTGCTACAAGGTTCCTTATTTCTATCTCTGCAGAAGCTAGAAATTACAAATTCTAATTATTTTCTTTGTGGCCTTTTCCAATTAGATCATCCAATACACACAAAGACACGTACACACACTTAACCTAGTAATACTTATTATATTTTAATAATCATAATGATAAGAAAAACATTTAACATTTATTATGTAACCAGAAATGTTCTAAGAGCCTTCATATGTTAAACTATATAAACTGGGGCAAAGCTAAACTGCTATAAAAAAGGATCCAAAATTATAGTGGTACAAAGACAATGAATTCATTTTTCTTTCATGTAACAGTTACAATATTAATGTTCCCATCTCAGGAACAATTCTTCTCTCCATGGGTTTTTGGGGCATTTAGCCCCCTTCTAAACCATTGTTCCACCACACTCGAGAGAATCAAGTCATCTTCCGCATGTTTGAAGCTCCTTTATATTCTAACAGTTGAAAGAGAAGGTGGAGGTAGAGGGTTTATTTCTGAATAAATATTCTCAAACCAAAAATGGCACACTCCACTTCTGTGCAAATTCCATTGGCAGATACTTAGCTACTTGTTTATAACTAACTGCAAAGGAAGCTGGTACAAAGTATCTGACTAGGCCAAAATGTGTCTGGCTATAATGATATTATAATGAATGAAGGAAAGACTCTTGGTGGAAAGCTAGCAGCTTCACTGGTTAATTCACTAGTGACTTTTTTTCGTTGTTGCTGTTTCATCAGCTGCCTTTCCCCCCCATCCCCCTTTCCTCAGGTTCAAAATAAATATTTTCTAGTCTTTGTGGGAAACACTCGTGAAGTGATAACGATCAGAAATATTGTTTTAACCATGGTATTCCTATTAAAGATAAAGTGTTTGAAACCAAAATCAGGCACCATTTGTGTGCTGTATTCCCTGTCACTCCTTTTATTTCGAATCGGTGGCCAAGCTTTTTGAATGTGAGTGGGAATGGTAAGGAGAGAAAGGGCTAAAATTAAAACAAAGGACAAACATTATCAGTGTTTCAAAAATATTGGTCTGCTATGGAAGCCTATGTATTCCGGAGACTAAAGATGTCATCCAATTGACCAATGCTTTTAACAAATCATGTGAAAACATAAGAAAATAACAGGAAAGAGGTTCCCGCCAGAAATCCTTGAACTGTTTCTCTGCAACCCAAGCAAATCAAATAAATCATATTATCTGTCCTGCTTCTTGCCCTTCTATTAACTTATTTTGGCTTGACTATAATTACATACATGGAATTTTCTTTAATATAACATCATATTCATAAGTCATAAAAAGAGTTAATTGCATAAATCTGTGTTTGATGACTAGAAATATATTAATTAAGGCATTCTTCTCACTCTGTAAGAGCTTGTTCCAGGGATTAGAAGTATTTGAGTTGATTTTAAATACTAGGAGAGACCTTGTAGATCATTCAGCTAAGTTTCTTCATTTTAAAGATTAGGAAGCTATTGGACAAAGTTGTTAAATAGTTTGCACAATATTGGGTAGCTTATGTAGTTCAGGTCAGGACTGCCACCTCAGTTCATGGACCCATGCTAATATTCATTCCAGTGCACTTCACTGCCCCTCCATTCTCTTCCTCGCTTCTTTTTCAGCATAATTGTCCCTGTCATCCACTTTCTAAACATCTGCCCATCTTAATGAACTTTTCTAACAACAGAATCTGGAAGCTGAGGAGAACTCCATTTTTTTTTTCTCTATAATTCAGTCTGCCTTTAAAGTGATATTTCCCAAAGTATGTTAAACTCTCATTTTTTTTTTTTTCAGAAATGTTTTATACCAAATAGATTATGGGAATTACTTTGAGAAATGTTGTGCATTATGACTTTTCTGAGATGTATAATATATAATAGCATGTTAAATGCTTTATGCAATAATTTATCCTAAATAGAAAGTGTTTAAATTTGCATACAACACCATTTTTGAAAATTATATTTAATATCTTTTTTCTCTTTGCACCTATAACATTTGACTGCTCCATGTATTCCTTGGAAAAACTACCTCAGACTTATGATCTACTAGTCTTAGAAGGTCTCTAAAATTGAAGGAATGATCAATCTGGAAATAGCATTTGACATACTTAGGCTTATCAATAAAACCCGTTATCAGAATTTAAGGTGACTGTCCAAGACACCGATCATTAATTCAATAATAATTTTTAAAGACTCAGTGTGATTTACATTAATAAAACTTATGTCACATACTGCCATTGTGTTCACTGATGATTCTAGCACATTTTGGTATGAAGGCAAACTTTGGAATATGTGTCTCTCATATGTTTGTGTGTGTGTATATACACACACACATACATATGTTAATTTACAAACTGTCAGAAGAAATGGGAGGTGAGGTTGTACTAAACAAGAGAAATGTAATATATCCAATAAGTATAATAAGGTAATATATGAAATGAATAAATATTTGGATCATGTCAATATATACCCAAACATAAGGATTAATTCAAAAGCATCTGAGAAATAAAACTGCAGAGCAATATATACGTCTTTTTTTTTTTTTTTTTTTTTTGATTTGTTTGTGAGACAGAGTCTTACTCTGTCACCCAGGCTGGTGTGCAGTGGCACAATCTCGGCCCACTGAAAACTACACTTCCCAGAGTCAAGTGATCCACCCACATTAGCCTCTAGAGTAGCCAGGGCTACAGGTGTGTGTCACTACGCCCAGTTAATTTTTGTATTTTTAGTAGAGACAAGGTTTCACCATGTTAGACAGGCTGGTCTCGAACTCCTGACCTCAAGTGATCCACCTGTTTTGGCCTCCCAAAATGCCAAGATTACACAATTTTTATCTCTATTGCTATCTCTATATATTCAAAGTGTCATTTCAAGAATAAGAAAAATTAAAATACATATTTAGCTAATATTTAACAGTACATTATATCGTTAAGAACATTGTATTGGTGGGCAAAATACAAATACAGATTATAAATTTTGAAATATTTAATTATAAAAGTCAACTTGTGATTCATTTTTATTTAGAATTTATTAATTTGCATTTTTTATTTTATTTTTTATTTTTCTATAGACTAATGTTGGAAGTGACATTAATTTTATAATATACTATTTTTACCAGGTTTCCTAAAATGCCTATGATTTTAAAATATTATACTAAATATAAAATTTCTGAGCACTTTGCAATAGCAACAATAACAGTAATTAAAATTATTAATAATCACTATTTTAAGACCATTTAATTTTTACATATAAAAGTTATACTTTTGTAACTTGGTTTATGAATTCAAGTTAACTCCTAATATGGCTTATTTTTCTTTTTTTTGGATGAAGTCTTGCTTTTGTTCCCCAGCCTGGAATGCAATGGCATGATCTCGGCTCACGGCAACCTCTACCTCCTGGGTTTAAGCCATTCTCTTGCCTCAGCCTCCCGAGTAGCTGAGATTACAGGCACCTGCCACCATGCCCGGCATATATATATATATCTATATATATATATAGTACTTTTAGTAGAGATGGGGTTTCACCATTTTGACTAGGCTGGTCTCGAACTCCTGACCTCAGGTGATCCACCCTCTCGGCCTCCCAAAGTGCTGGGATTACAGGCGTTAGCCACTGTGCCCTGCTTGATACAGCTTTTCAATGTCCAAATCATTTAGAAAAAAAAAAACTGCTTTAAGTTTATTTTCTACTTTGTTTCGAGTCTTTTTCAGTTTTGTTTTTTTTTTAATGTTTAATTCACATAAACCACGAATGCTTGCAAAACAATACATGAGAAAGGTATACTTCTTGCATTCAGTGTAGTGACAAAGAAAAGGAGTAGCTGAAATTCTGTGTAAGTTTTCTAGGGTCATAATATGATTAAAGGAGAGCAAAGAGTTTTAGTTCTTTATTTCTAAACTTTAATTATATCTAGCAGCATTTTTGTTACAGTCCTGCTGAATTTTTTTAGTAAAGTAAATTGGCTGACTAGAAGATAAAATATTATACACTGCTAGAATTTCTAAATCTTTTATACTTTAGAATCACCCAGATTGCTTTTAAAATTCTTCATTGTTCTTCCCTCTAAGAAGTATTAAATCAGAATATATGGGCTGAAATCTAGTCATGTATTTTTTAAGTCTCAGTTAATTTTCACTAAAATTCCTAAAGCATGATACTTGGCAATAAATAATTTTTGATACTTTATCATCATGAATGAGAGTTATTTGAACGATTACAGGACATAAACAGTATGATACAGTATGTCTTTAATAAGTCATGATGGTCTTCTGAAGGAAATGAAGAAGTGTAGGGTTTGAGGTCAGAGATGACAGATTCTAATTCAATTGCTACAATGAACAAGAAAGCCAGGACATTTGTGTGGTAATTCCTCTCACAGCACTTGATAGGATTTCTTTGGCAATATTTATAACACCTGCAAAAATGATAAAGGAATTGTTCAGAGAAAATTAATAATATAATTCATTTATGTAAGAAAAGAGTAAGCAGTCATTTGTATATAAAGTTGGCAAATTCTCTTTCCCTTCAAATCCTAATCTTAAGCATGTTGGACCTAGAAAGAAATGTAGCATTTTTATTTATCCTGTATGTAAATAAAAATAATTCTGATATTCCAATTGGAATCCCCTTAAAATGCCAACCATTCTTAGCTATATAATCATTGTTGGCTACCAAAATGAATAGGGACCTTTCTTGCTTTCTCTAAAATGCGGTTGTCAACTCTACAGTGTTTTCATCATTCATAGTGGAATGAAATCATGTTTACTGCCATTTGAGTGCTTGGGAACCCCAATATCTTTTTCCTTTCAGTTTTTTTATTTGCTCAGAAGGAAATCACTTCTAGTCTTCTTAGTTTTTATGCCATATGCCCATATTTCTTTTATTTATACACCTAAGTTTTCAAATACATGCATAGGTGTTACTCAGAAAAGAGGGATCACCATTAAATATGTCACTCCAGTAGCTTTTTGTTTATTTCACTGACCTGAAAATATACCCACTGTGATGATTTCTAAATCTTTTATACTTTGAAATAACCCAGATTACTTTTTAAAATTCTTCATTGTTCTCCCCTCTAAGAAGTATTACATCAGTATACTGGGCTTAGACCTACTACTATATTTTTAAATTCCTACAGATAATTTCGACTAAAATTCCTAAGGCATGATACTGGGCAATAAAGAATTTTCTCTATTTCAGTTACAAAAAAATTTACCAATAGATGATGGACTCTAATAACTAATTACAATAATTTTAATAATAATTCCTAGAGCATACCAAATGGGTAATCACATATTAACAAATCAGATCTTTTGCTTATAGTGGATAAGAAAGATATTTTGTCAATGGGTTTCTTATATAGCTAAACATAATATTTTCTTTTAATTTTATCATTGAACTTCTGTAAAAATAGGAAAAATAGCTTGCACATGCAAGGTGCACACATCTAGGCTACTAAGTAAATTGCATGATTCTGATGTTAATCAATTTTCTACATGTATATGTGTGTGCACACATATATAGATATATCTTTTCAATGTTTAAAGACATTAAAATTAAAATATTTAACTTTAATTTCTTGAACATGGTTTAATGTGTTGGCAAAATATTATAAGATAATATAATCAAAGATAAAATGATTAGTATATCTTGAGCAAACATAGTAAGACTTGTTATAGTTACATAGTTAAGTCAACCAAGAAAACTGAAAAGCTATTCTAAGTGATATGGGTCAATATTTCCAGTCAGGGCAGGTTATTAAGCAAGTCTCAAATCTCAGTGGCTAGCACATTTCATCCCTAAGACCTGAATTCTCCTCCACATCATTTTTTTTTTTTTTTCATTCCTACAACAATACCTTAACCACTGTACCCCATTTATTATTTTTGCATTTCTGTTCAGTATCTGATCTATAGCGTGTGGGGTGCATACATATACTTTCTTTGTCATGTGTTTGAAGCAAAGAGTGTGATTAAAATTTTGAAAGAAATCTTCGAAAATAGATATTTACAATTCATTTACTACTCTCAAATGCCCGTGATCTCAGCCTTTGATATATCTTTCTTCATTGAACTTTCTCTCTTCCATTTCATTTTAGTATGTTATTTCTAAAGTGCAGACATGATTTCCCTGATTCACATTTGTTATGTTTGAAGACTAAACCTGTTTAAATTGGTCTTCCACAATCTGAGGAGTATTCTCCCTCCCTAACTTCCTTTTCTGTCTCACTCTTTGTAAATTTCAACACTTTAATCATACAGGGCTTTTTACAGTTTTTCAAATGAAATGTTATCTTACTATTTTATCTTGATAGATTCCAGTTTTTACTCTCAATTTAATAAGTAATGACGATGAAGTAAATCTGCATATTTTTGATGATTCGCCAGATATCTACACAAGCATGCACAAGCATGTATATTTTACTGATAAGTCAACAAACAAAAAATAAAATAACTTGTATGTAAATACAATTTTAAAATTTATTATATTAAATATGCATTGATCAATAACAGTGCTGAAAATTTCACGGTGACATTTGAATAAATCAGGCTTTGGGTGTTCAGTTTTTATGTCTTAAAATTGGAAATATTATAATGTAATTTTAGATTTTCCTCCAGGCATCTTCTGTTGGTTTATCTGTTCATGCTAAAAAGTGTATTTGAAATAAGAATATTTGAAATGCCACAGCATATGTTCAGGAAGATTTCAACCATATATATTTTTATTTTTCCCTGGAGCATCTATCATATAAGTAATACAAGAGATAAAACTGAATAAGGGACTGAATAAAACAATCAATATTGAGATTTTGTCGTTTGTATTTTGAAATTCTATTTATACTATATAGATCAAATAGAATTAATATTTTTCAGCTTTCAAATCTAATTATGGCTGGTAAACTCTAAAGCTAGTGATTGCTTCCTGTTGTGTATTTCTACATAAATGTTTTCTAAGGCATATACTTGAATATTTACCATATAGTTTAAGGAATATGTTAAGTTTAACTTATTCTAAAAGATGTTCAATGTCTCACAACATAGATGTTTTTAAAGGACAATGTTAATGAAAAGTATTTCATTTATTCAAATGTCACTTCAGAGTGCATAGAGGATCTAAAATTACAAACAAGATTTTCTAAGAATCTTTCACTGGGGATGCTTTAAAATTAAAGAAGGATGATCAGAAATAAACTTCAGGCACAAACATTAAATTACGTGGGCAGCTTCTGTCCACATTTTTCAATTCATGGGGGAAAAACTGTCATTGATGAAACACAACCCCATCATCCAATTTACTCTTCACTTATAATGACCTAAGGAGTGAAATCAAATATCACTTACAAAGTTAGAAAAGATTCAAAAAATATTTTTCATACAAAAAACTTCAAAATTTTTATCAAGACTGTTTATGAAAAAATCTTAATATGATCCAAATTTTCCTATTATATTTCTACTTAAAAGTGAGTTTTAGCTTAATATCATTCCCCTGATCAAGATAATGTTTTCTTAATCCATTATCTAAACACCTTTTTACAATCTATATGGTCCAGTTCATTTTTATCTCCCGAGTATCCTTGTCTGTTTCACCTGGTCTTGGATCCCCTCTCCTCTTGATTCTTGCAGTACATTAGTTCATATTGTATACTAATTATATTCAACTTTTAAAACTTTCCTAATGTTCTATGTTTTTATTCTTATTATGTCTAATCATCCAGAGGGAATTTTAAAGACAGTGATTGTGTCTCCAATTCCTTCTACAATCCTAATGCTGACTAGTAGAACTAAATAAGTGGCGGGCAGCTAACATGATCATTGCAAGAGTAATTTAGTAATTAATTCAGTAATTCAGGTTGCATCTGAAAAAAAGCTATTGACCACAATAAACCTACTATTTTGTATATCCATTACATTTTCCAGTCCTTTATTAATTCTTTTTCTTATAACTTTTCCTATTTATCTTCATCTTGCCTGTGGTTTATCCATGAAATTTGCATTAATATATATTCACTTGTTTAGTCAATAGCATTTAAGGCTAAATAGTTTGCTGAACATTTGATTAATCTACTTTAAATCAGGTAATTATATCAAGAATATATTTTGACTATCTATTTTAAATGCAAATATCAAGAAGTGATACAAAATAGCTATTGGAATTAGTTATCTAATTACTCTTTTTGCCTTTTGCTCTTTATTTCCCAAAAGATTTCATGATTTTAAATATTATGTATACTAGAGTGGATTTGTTAGGAAATAGGTAAACATATTTTTCTTATTATAGTATTATTACTACTCTGAGCCAATGCAAATTTAGAACACAACAAAATAATTTGATGTTTAGGAAGCATCAATTTGACTAAATATATGGTGTCTACTAAGTTCAATAAATAAATAGAACATGTTGTTCTATTTTATTGAACATCTAGAAAATAGACCTTTTACTTTTGGAAATTTCTAGGTATTGTATGTCCATAGAATTGTGAATCACCATATAACCCACATAGGTGTTTCAGTTTTCTTTGGTTTTATTTTAAAATAACTGTGATTTAATTTAGCGGCATTTGACAACTACTTCCTGGAAATATAAGTATACATTTACAATCTTATTTATTCTCAAATACATAAAATATTTGTGTATTCACAACTTGCAGAGTTGGGGAGTGGCAGGATAAAACGATTTAAATGAGTGGGTGCAAATGAAATTAGTTTCTGTTTCCCAGAAGTTTTGTAAATAATGGACTTAACCCTACATAGTGAACCAGATGCTTCTGAGAATGGGAGTTGTTTTTTTGGAAATCAGTGCTTGGGGATGCATATCTTAGGTCACTAGAGTACTATTTAGTGTGCTTTAATAACTCTAGATGAGTGCACTGTCTTAAAGGGGTGGATGTGCCTTCTTAATCGTTTAACCTTCTATAGTATCAGTAATATACACACAGGCTGAAGTTGTTTCCTGTTGTGATTTGAATGTTTTAAATAAATGTATAACTGTATTTGCCTAACTTTTTTAACAAGGTAAAACTGCCCTAAATCTCTAAAGATATGTTTCTTATCTGTCTTTGTAACAAATAACACCTTAAAAATTCATGACTAGGTGTAAGTTATGTCTCAAATGGGTTTAAGAGGATATTTTCCTACCAGAAGGAGTGGAGAAGGCATCAGTGAGAAAGAGCATAAGAAGCCTGAATACATGAAGGACTGAATATAAGAGACCCATGGAAAGAAGACCATGATTTTAAAGCAGTTAAATCCACTAAGGATATATTATGGCAAATTTTAAATGTTACCTTGGTTGAGAAAATAATATAATTTAGAGAAATAATATAAATAATTTTAAAATCTTCCAGTAAACTTATGAAGTTCATAATCTTTTTATATTATTGTAGTTGGCCTTTTATGTGCTTACTATATGCCAAATACTATGCTTTATGCTTTGAACAAATCATGAAATTAAATTCTTATGTCAGCCCTACCTACTAGGTCATATTACTATTTTTAAGATGTATAGAAACATATTGGTTCTTAGAGTTGTCAAAAAGTTTTGTTAATTAGTATTTAGTAAATTGCTTAACAAGAATGTAAATCAGGCATGACTAATTTGATGGTTTATACTCTTAACTACCACAAAAATGTGCACATTTTAAGAGTCATTTTTATAGGAAATTTAGAGATATAATTTGAAGAAAAAATTACATAAGGTGAGAATGTACAGCCTCTACATTAGGGGTTCCAATCCCTGAGCCACACAGCAGGAGGTGAGCAGCAGACAAACGAGTGAAGTTTCATCTGGTTTTATAGCAGCTCCTCCTTACTCACATTACTTCCTAAGCTCTACATCCTGTCAAATCAGTGGCAGCATTACATTCTAATAAGAGTGTGAACACTATTCTGAACTGTGCATGTGAGGGATTTAGGCTGCGCACTCCTTATGAGAGTCTAATGACTGATGATCTGCCACTCCCACCAATCACCCCCAAATGGGACTGTCTAGTTGCAGGAAAACCAAGCTCCCAGATGGACTCTGTTCTGGACATTTTAAGGAAGTTGAGGTAGGAAAGGGAATGACCAACATACAAACATTTTTAGTGAGGATCTTTTCTCATCACATGACCAGAAAAAAAGCAGATAAGCCCCACCCGCCTTGGCTGAAGAGTTTATTATCACAATGAGATTATAATGAAGAAAACGTCAGTGAAAGGTCAATGCTGAAGTTCACCTTGTCTTCAGGCAGGTGAAAATGCCAGAGTCTTGCTTCAGTGACCTCAGAAAGCATCACTCAAAGAGATAAACACGTTCTTCATTCATGATTAGGATCTCAGCCTGGTCACCTAAGTTAGTCCCACATCAAGCTACATGACTTGGATCATCTTGCTAAGGGAGGCAAAATTGTATAGGAAGGAATATGCCCACACATGTAAGACCCAGCAGGACTTTGGTTTTAATGCCACCTGTCGACCAAGACGGAGTCTATTCCCTATACTGTCTCATGTTGGATGATTTATATGGTGCCAAGTAGTCAAGAAAAATAAATAATCTCTTTTCTATATATTTGAAAATATTATTGTCTAGTGTCATACAGATAATCGCCTTGACATTTTCTGAAGTTTTACATAGACATATTTTAATGCAGACACTATGTTAATATGTTAATATCTTAATATGTTAGCATCGTTTTAATACTTTGAAGAAACTATAGTTTGATAGAAAATATATGTATATATACACTTTGCTGATTTGACTTCCCAAATTGTTAATTTTCAGAGAAAAAAATGTATTTTATAATATTTAAGCTTTATCTAAAGCATGAATGTCAGGTGCACATAAGATTCTAAAAAAGCAAGAGAGGATTTGGAAAGACATACATGTACATTATTCAACTAATTATGCCATTTCAAAAGTTTATCACACTGGTCTTGCTATTATCTTGTAGAGAAAAGTAACATTTGTCACACTCTGGGGTGGGCTACTGACAAAGGCTTCAATCATGCAGAAAGCAGTTTTCAAATTTCCATTAAAAAAAGCGGGCTCCATTTCCATGATAAATTACTCCTAGACAAGGATCGTAGCTGACTACTCAAGTGCTTGATTCTGTTATCACTGATTTGTCCTTCAGTCTTCAAAAAAATGAAAATGAAGGACTTACAACTAATTGTGCCAGGAAACAGAGCTAATTTCCTCATAAGGCCAAAAAAAAAAAAAAAAGAAGATTGTACACCATTAAACTTGAGAAGGAATCATATCATGTGCAATAACAAATTGTTATTAATATCTTTATTGTCCTACAAAATGTTTTGATTGCTATTCTTAAGTAAATTTGCTCCTGAAAAATCATACAGATTTTCCTCAAGAACAATGAAAAAAAAAAAAAAAATAGGTTTCAATTAATAAAGAAGCCTAAAACCTTCTGAAGGAACTTTTAAATTTTTCCTTTTAATTGGGAAATCAGAAGCATTTCTGAGTGGGATAAATATAGTAGACTAGCACAAATGTTAACACTTCACTTGAAGATACATATCTAAACTTTTAACTAAGAATCACTCCCTCCAATATTCCACTGATTAGTAATCAGTTAAATAAAAATTAAAACTATAATGCAAAACCGTTTTATAGACATCAGATTAGTAAAGATTTAAAATGTGTTGGAAGTTATGTAGGACATTGGGGTTTCTCATCCACTGCTAGTAGGAGCAACCATTTTGAAAAATGCTTTTGCGTTAACCAGTGGAACTGAATATGTCCTAATTAAAATGATACTTCTAAGAAGGTGCCCTGAAGTTAAATCTCTTGAACATGTACCAATATGGACTTTCAAACAGAATAGTAATTATTTTTTAAATTCAACTGTTACTACAGTTTCTTGTTTCTGGCCAGATAATTTTCATATTCATTAATGTGTATATAATTTAGTTAACAACAAATATTTATTTTCCATTTTATTTGCAGCTTTTTGCTTTTCATGTTGTTAGAAAGATGGCTTATTAAAATTTCTCCAGTAAGAACAAATGTAATTGGCCACCTGAAATGCTTTCAGCTATACCAATATTCTTGATTAGGTAATGAAAAACACAAGACTGCGTCATTCATATTTAAAAGTTGGTAAGGATAACCATTTTTATTTATAAAATAATGTGTGTTCCAAATATTGATTATATCTGAGCTATTCATTACTTATGCAAACATATTTATAATTATTTATGTTATATTAGTTCATTTGAAATTTCATTAACACAACAAGATGGAAGTTTGCACAAGGAAGATTGTCTATTTGCCATTTTTGTATTATAGTTTAAATAGCTGTCAATTACACACATCACAACTTTCCTTGATGACTGTTTGTCTAGAGGATAAAGTAAAATCACACATCTCCTGACTTCTTACAGGTGTAAAATCAATTTTTTTCTTGAATCTTTTTATCCAGGTTAATGTTTCTAAAGTCTTCTCCTTATTTATGAAGAGACAGACTTAAAGCTGTCTCATTAAGTTGGGTTCCTATTTCTGGATTCACTCAGATTTACCTATTGAAAATTATAGATACAACCTACCTAGCACTGTCCTTCTAAATGGTAAAAATAATTGAGTGACTTTTTTTTTCTAATATAGTGACAGGGTTCAGGACACAGAAGTGTAAAATACAGCACCTTAGAATTTGAGAAAACAGCGGAAGCAGGAAGATCGCTTTAACCTTCCATTTCCCCCTTCCCTTCTCTCTCCTGAAATAAATCATAACACCCTCATTCCAGAGGTACCACTTTCTCTCTGTCCGGAGGAAAGAAATACCCTTATCTCTAGCAGCACAGAGACACAGAGAAGAATCTGAACAAAGAGACCTTGCTAAGTTCCCCCTAGTTCATGATCATTATATCATCCCCCCTTTTGCCCAATCATATTTCCTGACAACTGTTCACTCTTTATCAAACATAAGTGTAAAAACACACAGGTTTCCCTGTTCCTTTGAGTCTTCATTCCTGAAGACTCCCATGTCACATGAAATTTAAATTAAATAAGTTTGTATGATTTCCTTTTGTTATTCCGTCTTTTGTTATAGGGGTCTCATCCATGAACATTGTAATGCATCGGTGAGGAAAAGATACTGTTTTTTCTTCCCTCCAATTGGTAATTCACTCTAACTAAATACTATCTCAATTTGTCATCTGCAGAGGTTGTCCTCTAGTACACATATTCACACCGTGGTGACAGCCCGTGTACCTAAGACGTCTGGGCATTGCCAAATCTCCTGATCGCTGATGACATTCAGTTGGAGGGGAAATTGTGTCACTGGAATATTGCTCACATGTTTATAAAATACCTATAATGCACAAGAGAGATCTTTGCCCTCCTATCCTCACTGGATATTATATATCTGATAAGCAAAAATACATTTTTGAGTATTTGTGCTTTTTTATCATTAATTTGTTCGATTTTATATATTCATTGACCTTCTGTGTGTATGCGGATTCCTGTGTATATTTTTAAAACACTTTACTGAAGTATAATTGACAAACAAAAAGTTGTACATATTTAATGTACACAACTTAATGAGTTTGTAGATAGTATTGCTAATTGTAGGGATTATACTGTATGGTAGAACTCTAGGATTTATTCATCTGTGTGACTGAAACATTGTACCTTGCCATTTTCCTTTCCCCTAACCAATGACAAAAACCATTTCACTATTTCTATGAGTTTGGCTATTTTAGATTCCTCATATAAATGGTATAATCTAATACTTGTAGTTCTGTGTCTTATTTCAATTAACAAAAGTCCTTCAAGTTTATCCATGTTGTTGTAAGCAGTATGATTTTTTTTTTCTTAAAGTTGATTAACATTTCATTGTATGTATATACCACTTATTATTTATCCATTCATCTGTTGATGGACTTCTGTGTTGTTTTCCATGTTCTTTTCTTCATTCCTTTTTAAAACTTTAATTCCTTACCATTTTGTATCAGATTACATTCATTCTTTTCATGCTTGTCAGTTTATTGTAAATTTGTTGTATTAACATTTGGACTTACATAGCTGAAAATGCTTTTCTTGCTTTTTCTAAAGATTTTATCTTTACTTTTATTGCTTATGTTGCCTTCTGTCAAAATAATTAAATTGTTAAAATCTGTTTAAATAATTTAATTATTACCATACAACTTCCTGGATTGTTTCCCTTGCTTAAGATATCATAAATTTTAACCTTAATTTTGGATTCTTTCTCCATATTCTGTAAGTCCAGTTTCAAAATGACGAACCAGAAACATCACTCAGAATTCATGAAACTTAATTCTCATTACGTTTTCCTCATTCCACAATCTCTTTCTTTTCATTTCTCTTGCTATTGGTCTGTTAAGGTGAACATAGATATTTTGTTCATCGTGTTGGGCAGTACTTACAGCAAACCTAAGACAGCTATAATGCATAAATTGGGTTTTTAGAAAATTGGAGTACTTTGCTTTTAAGAGTAAAATTAACATATAAGCTTTAATAACAATGTTGAATGAGTGCTTCCTAACTGGTGATTTATGAAAACCCTGGGGCTTGTAATGATTTGAAAACATGCCATAGGCCATTTACTGCACATACTCTCATAGCACTCACAGAGCTACAGTAAATACAAGTTACTGTCATTTCTTTCCAGTAAGTGAAGTTCTGATAAATTCTAGTATCATTCTACTCTCCAAAAGAGCCTCTGTTATTATTATATGCATAAAGATGAATAATTGAAATGCAATTTATTTTGCAGTCTGACATTTTAAATAAATATAGAATAAAAGTTAGAGCCAAACTAGACATATAAACATTTCAATATTTTATTAGATATTTGGGGTCTGCAAAACAGTGTTTTCTTTTTTAACAAAAAGAATCTGAGGTAAAAATCCTTAGCATTTTGACCACTGATATCCAATGCATATCCGATATTTTTTGTTAGTTTCCCTGGAATAAAACAGGGCTATGATCTGTGTTCCCCAAAATTTATATGTTGAAACTTAATGGCCAAAGTGATAGTATTAAGAGATGAGGTCTTTAGAAGAGATGATTTTTTTTGTTGTTGTTGTTTTTTTTTTTTTTTTTTTTTTTTGAGACGGAGTCTTGCTCTGCCGCCCAGGCTGGAGTGCAGTGGTGCGATCTAGGCTCACTGCAAGCTCCACCTCCCGGATTCATGCCATTCTCTTGCTTCAGTCTCCCGAGTAGCTGGGACTACAGGCGCCGGCCACCATGCCCAGCTAAATTTTTTGTAATTTTAGTAGAGACGGGGTTTCACCGTATTAGCCAGGATGGTCTCGATTTCCTGAACTCGTGATCCTCCTGCCTTGGCCTCCCAAAGTGCTGGGATTACAAGGTGTGAGCCACCGCGCCCCACCAGGAGATGATTAAGTCAGGAGGGCAGACAGAGTCTTCATGGATGGGATTAGAACCGTTCTAAACAGGCTTAGGGAGTGGGTTTGCTCTCCTCTGGTCTTTTGTCATGCAAGGATGCAGTGAGATGGACATCACCATGTATGAAATGATGGTGCCTTCATCTTAGACTTCTCAGTCTCCAAAACTGTAAGAAATACATGTATATTCTTATATATTAGTCTCAGGGATTTTGTTATAGCAGCAATAGTGAACTAAAGTAAACACTAACATTTTTGTCCTCCATCGTTAAGTTTAATTTCTTATTCTAGAGGCTCAAGAATAACTGTGAAGAATATATAGAGTAGGCTCTGCATTATTTGACTCTGTTGTACATTTTACTATGTTACTGAACAGGATCTATCAATGTAGTTATCAGTTAATTTTCCTGAAACAGGGCTCTTATTTTTACTCTCTCCGTGATTTTTCCCCAAAATCCCAACCTATTGCCAATAGAGTTAAGATTTCAGTCAGCTCTAGAACTTGCAAACTAAGGAATCTCCATATGATTCTCATTTTATTTTCATTAATAACTTAATAAAACTTGTGAGTACTCTAAGAAAAAAATACCTAAATACATGACTCTAGACTTTTTATTTTTGGTCTTTGATCTATAGGGTATTACAAAAATGTGTTCATGAACATCCATATATAAATCTTTGATTGTATAAATATTTTCATTTGTCTTGAATATATGTAGATTTATATTTACATATATTTATATACCTAAAAAGATAATTGTTTTTATTGCAAGGGTATGGTAAATCTATGTTTAATAATGTTTAATATTTTAAAGCACTGTCAATAGATACCCACAAACAATGAATATATATTTTAGGTTCTGCAAATAGTTGCCTACACTTGTTACTGTCGGATGTTTTAACTATAGCCATTCTATTAGGTGTGAAGTGCTATTTCATTAGAGTTGAATTCACATTTCCCTAATTGCTACTGAATAAATTTAATGCCTTTTCATGTGCTCTTTGACCATTTGTATGTCAAGTTTAGTGAAATCAATAATTATTTATATTCTTTCAAATTTTTAATGAGGCTATTTATATTCTTATATTGTAAGAGTTCTTTCTATATATATTTTAGATGTATATATTTTATAGTATAATTATAAATATTTTCTGCCAGCTTTACCTTGATTTTTTACTTTCTTGATTGTATCTTTTGAAAATCAAAAGCTTTCCATTTTGATTAAGACAAATTTATCAATTTTTCTGTTATCACTTGCCATTTTCATGTTATATCTGATTATGTATTCCCAATTTAAGAATATTTAATTTTAATATAAGGGGAATACAATTTTTTTAGAGTTAATAGTTTTAGCACTCACAGTTAGGTATATGACTTATTGTGAGTTAATTTTTCTGTAGAGTATGAGGTTAGGATCCAAATTTCTCTTTTTGCATTGGATGTACAGTTGTCTTAAGATAATACTCTTAAAAGAGTATCCTTTTCTCATTGAGTACTTTCAGCCTCTTTGTTGAAAATCAGTCAATCACGCGTGCAATAATTTCTTTTAGAATTTAATGTTGTTTCACAATTTCATATGTCTTTCCTTATTTCACAACCATACTTTGTAGCTTTGTGCAGATGCCCCTCAACTTATGCTGGGTTAAATCTCAATAAATTCATTGTAAGTCAAAAATATTTTAAGTTGAACTGTAATAAGTCAGGGACTGTTTGTACTAAGATTTGAAAGTATAAAGTATGTTATTATTTTTTAAAAGTGTTTTGGTTATGGGGTCTTTTGGGTTTTTATATTATTTTAGCACAAGTTTGCCAACTTCTGCAGAATATGTCAGCAACAGTTGGAACAAGGTTCATTTTGTAATTTATACATTAATTTAGGAATTATTGCTGTCCTAAGAATACCAATTCTCTGTATACTTTTATATGGAAGTTTTACAGCTTATTTATATTTGCTCTTGCTCCATTTTCTTTGAGTACTATTTGTAGTTTTCAAACTACAATGCTTGTACAATTATGGTTGAATTCCTAAATATTTTATTTTAATGCTACTATAATTGGAATTTTCTTAGCTTTATTTAAAATTGATATTTGATCTTTTGACTGAGACTGCTGGAATTCATAGTTTTTGAATATGTGTGTGAGCATGTTTATACATTTAATCTTATTAAATGTGTAAATATGTATATTTTTCTGCATACAAGATTATATTGTCCACAAGTAAAGACAATTTATCTTTTCCTTTCTAATCTGTCCTGATATTGTTTCTCATTTTTTTCTTTCATTGCCTAATTGTACTGGCTAGCATTTCCAGTAGAATGTTGAACAAATGTGTTTAAAGGAGAGAATCTTTTCTTGTTCTGGGAAAAGCATTCAGTCTTTCAACATCAATTATGATTGTCAGCAACAAGGTATTTTTTTACATGTTTATTATCAAATCAAGGTGATTCCCCTTTACTTTCAGTAGGTAAAAAGTCTTTTTTTTTTAATAAAAAATAGATTTTGCATTTTGCAACTGAATTTTACTGTATCTATTAAGATTATAATTTGTCTTGTGTCTATTATTCTGTTACTATTGCGTTTTATAACTCTAACTGGGCTTTTGGATGTGAAATCAATCTATTCCTGCCATAAACACTACTCTACATGGCATGTACTCCTTTTCTTGGTTGTTGAATTTAGCTTGCTAGTGTTTTATTGAGAAATTGTATGTCTACAATCATGAAGGATATTGGTCTGTAGTTTATGTTTTGTTCTGCTTTGTTTCGTTTTGTTTTTTGATGTCTGTATCCAACTTCATCTAGTTGTATCTGGGCAACACTGGCTTTATAAAGTGAACTAAGTATTACCCTCTTGTCGTTTCTTTTTGACATAGCTTACACAATATGTACTACTTATTCCATAAACGTTTGGTGGAATTTACTAGTTAAAGCACCTGGGTTTGTATACTTCAAAATATGTGTGTGGGGGACTGATTTCTAATTAATAATTTAATCTCTTTATTTTGTATACTCCTTTTCAGAGTATCCATTTCTTCTGGGGTCTATTTGGGTAATTTATGTTTCTAGAAGCTTGTCCACTTCATCTAAGTTGATCAATTTGGGGCATACATTATTTCATACTATTCCTCCAACCCCTTTTATATCTGTTAGGTCAGTAGTGCTGCCCCCTCTTTTATTCCTTATATTGATAATTTGTGTCTTCTCTTTATTGTTCTTGGCTAATCTCTTTAAATGTGGATGATTTGTATGTTTAATCTTGAAGAAGATCCAATTTCTGGTTTTATTTTTTAAGTATTTTCTAATTTATTAATTTCTGTTGCAATCTTTATTAGTTCTTTTTTGGGTTTATTTTCATTGGTTTGAATTAGTTTTCAAGCTTTTTATAATAAACACTTTGATTTGAGATCTTTATTCTTATTTCATATTATTATGGATATAGTATAATTTACATCTTCCATTTAGATATTAGTTTAAACACTTTGATTTGAGATCTTTATTCTTATTTCATATTATTATGGATATAGTATAATTTACATCTCCCATTTAGATATTAGTTTTCTTTGGGCAAGTCTTGACTTTTTGTTCCCCTGATTTTCTGTTACTGCCTTCTTTTAACAGCTTGCAGACTGTTATAACATTTTGATACATATTTGATGTTTATTCTTAGTAGTTGCTCTAGAAATGACACTACACCTCTTGTCTGAATCTGCTTCAAATTTATGCTAATCTAATTCTATTAAAATACAGAAACTTTGCACCATTATAGTAACATATTCTCTCCCTTTCTTCAAGTTGAATCATCTGTATTACATCTAGGTATGTTATAAACTCAACATTAGAATGTTAAAATTCATGCTTTATATAATCCTGTGTCTTTCAGATTCTATAAGCACAAATAAAATATAAAATATATTTACATAGTCATGCATATTAATCTACTTATTTATTGTTTCTTGAATTCTTTATTTCTTGCTTTGGAGAAGGTTGAGTTACAATCTAGAGTCATTTCCTCTGTCTAGTACAGCATTATTATCCCATTCTTAGATTGCCCTGTTATCATGTATATACATCTTTAAAAGTTAAGGGAAAAATTTTATAATTCTAGTTTTACGTACTTTTTAAAAGTTTCTTAAGGAAATAATGGAGAAAATATACAATTATATAATTACCCACCTTATTTCTTTTACCAATGCTCTTCATTTGTTTATATGGATATGAATTACTTTCATTCTCACTTCTTTTAACCTGTTCAAATATATGTGTATGCACATACATATATACACACACAGCTCTCTCTGTGTGTGTGTATGTATTTCTTATAAGCTAGTCCAGATAGCAGTAAAATCTCTCAGTCTTTGTTGTTCATGACTGTCTTTAATTCACCTCCATTTTTGAGGGATAGTTTTTCTAGATGTAATCTAGATACTTTTGTTTTCCTTTTTATTTTGTGTTTATTGTTTTATTTGCAGGACTTTGACTATGTCATCCACTGCCTTTTGGCCTTCATTATTGTTAATAAAATATCAGCTGTTAATCTTTAAGTGATTCACTTGTATATAATGAATCATTTTTTCTCTTTCTGCTCTGAAGATTTTCTTTTTGTAACTGTATTTTAATTGTTTCACTATGGGTGTCCAGCTGTGAATATCTTTGTTCAAAAACTTGGAGTTTTTTTAACTTTTTATATCTGTGCATTCATGTGTTAAATATAATTTGGTAAGTTTTTGGCCATTTATTTCAAACTTATTCTTTTTTTCTTCCTTTTCCTTCTGACACTCTTTATATTTATCTTGGTAAGCTTAATGGTGTCCCACATATCTCTCTATATATTTATTTGTTCATTTTTTCTGTTCTTCAGATTAGATAATTTATATTGTTGTATCATCAAATGTTTATGTCTTTTTTTGTCACATCAAATCTATTTTATCCCCTTTAAGTATTTTTTTCTAGTTACTGTATTTTTAAACTCTAAAATTTCTATTTGCTTACATATTACCATTTCTGTTTTTTATAAAGATTCTCTATTTAATGAGTAACTGTCATATTCTTTTTTGATTCTTTTAAAATATGTTTTTTTTTAAAACATTTGTATTTTGAGCATGTTTAAAAGATCTTCTTTGAGGTCTTTATACTCTAACTTCATCATTTGGACCTGGCTTCCTCAGAATTGGCCACAGTATGCCTAGTTTTATAATCAGCCAGTGATTTGTCAGAGGTTCGGCTTAAACTTTAAGTCATATGGCTTTGACGCTTTGAGATAGGTTTTTGTGAATCCTTAGGAATGTTTTCAACTTGGGGGAAGTTAAAAGTAATCTCTGTAATCAGCCAGTGAGAAGTGTTCACAATTTCCCTCTCTGTGTCTCCTGAACAGCCATAGCTTTTATACAAGTGCATTGCCTTCAGAACCACAAAAGATGGAGTTTGATCTTAGGAGAGTCCTCTTTGGCTGTATCCCATTCTGGGTTTCCCTGACAAATTTCTCGCCGTTTTTTGATTTTTCTGCCCTACATATATATATATATATGTATGTGTATGTATGTGTGTGTATATATATATTATATATATATATAATACATATATAATATATATAATACATATATAATATATATAATACATATATAATACATATAATACATATAATATACATATTATATATAATATATAATATGTATATTATATATATATATTTGCCACTGTGATTTTTGAAAATTGTTTCTAGAAACTGATTTTTTCCATACTTTGTTCTGTATAATGTCAAACACCTTAGATCAATCCATGAGTAGAATTTCTTCAACATAGTGTGAGTAGTAGAAATGGCCTCTGCCTGGAATTGAATCTCCGTACAATAGAGCAAGAACTGGGTGCAGGAGGGAGTAGAAAGGAAGCAGCCATTTCTCGCGGCCTCTTCTTCTTGCCTAAAGTAGACTATCTGCACCACAGAGTCAAAGTTATGGTAAAACGATGCAAACTTAAAGCAACTCCCAGAATAAACTTTCCAAACTAGTTGCTGAGGGTAGATGGGAACAGCCTCTGACCTATCTCAAAATTCAATGGTGTGTTCTCATAATAGGACATTTCCTTGAATAAACTATTTTTTTAAGTTGTATTCTCTGTAGTCAATTTTCAGAGACTTAAAATGGTTGTATTTTACGATTTTGACCATTTTTTGCTGCATTATTCTAGAAATAATTTTTCAAGCTCTTTATACAGGCATTTCAGAAGTCTACCCATATACTACTTTTTTAAATAATGAAAGTGTTGTTTTAGGAAAACATAAACATCAATATAAAACAAACAAGATATCTACAAAGCATTTATTTGAGACAAAACTGGTAGCAGAAGATGGAATAAATGCAAAGTATTTTTATTGCAAAAGTTTTTTCTTTAAGAGGATTATACTCTCCAATTTACTGTTAAATTTTAAAGAGAGAAGATTGATATTTTACAATAATATATAATAATACTTAAGAATAATACATACTGTAAAAAGATGAATTAAATAATAAATTCAGGGCTATCTATATATATGATTTGGTAGATAAATAAGACATAAAGGTAGTAATATAGATTATTGTTTTTCTTGAATATTTACAAATGGACATCACAAATTTTGTCCTAGGTTTTGTGAGATATCCAGTATTTTTCTCTAAAAATTTCCCACCCATTTTGTTTGCATATATGTTGCTATTAAATGCTTGATGTCATTCATACAACCTCTTCTTTTTTCTCTACAATAAATTCAAATTTAGGGAATATCCAAATTAGATAGGCCTAGCACATCAAGTGGAAGTTGGAGGTGAGAGGACTGTTTGTGCAGGAAGTTACCCTGCAGCACAGTAGAGAAGGTGAAAATCAAGGAAAGGAAGTATTGTACATTTTCACTTTCAAAAATCATTCAGCTATCTTCAACAACTGTAATTACGCATTAAGAACATTCTCTAAAGTTACATGAAAATTCATAAACATAACCAAAACAGAAATGACCAATGGAAACAACATTAAAGAAGTGTAAAGCAGCAGTCAGTGAACACTGTAACTAATCTATATGAATATAGTTACAATAAAATAAATGGAGAAATTAATCATAAGTATTTTGTGTTTATAATGGAATATATAAATATGAAAATCAAAAACATTCAGAAATAAAAATAGAGATAGAGCAATAATCTACATACGAAACTTCAATAACCTATTTTGATATATGTTGTAGGTGGCAAATAAATGCATTTTGGATGATTTCTAATAATTTCTTTTACTAATAGTATAAAATTTCTTTATCTTATTCTCAATACACTAAACCAATGTAAATCTGAATAAAACATGAACTATTATCAAATACTTATGCTGATAATACATGCCTGAGACTCATGAACTTTTTAGGTATATTATTGTATTTTATAATTGTAGATTTGAGATATATAATGAGATAGATAAACTGTTTTATGAGATTGTGAAAAACAGTAATTTTTCTTTATTTTTAGAATATTTTGTTTGCTTATCTTTTTATCTATACCACAGAGCAAAAGTCAAGGAGCTACTAAGATTGTGCTATGACTATGCTGGTAATTTGATCTCTTGTGAAAAGGCTTCTCCAAGGCTAGAAGCTCCCAGCTGTTCACTCATTTGGCTCATATTTAAAAGCAAGTATGAAATTATACTTCAACATTGCCAAAATATTTCCCACTGCCAGTAGTACACAGCCAATGATGCTGAGAAAACATAAGGTGATGTTTGAAAGATATAATTCAGAATATGTTCTTTCTACTTTTTTGGCATCTATACTGATATTTCACATAAGAAGAAAAAGCACAAGAGTGAGGAAAATGCAAGAATTGTAGTCTTCATATGGAGTTTAATTTTTGAAACCTTTAAAAGTTTGTCATATTTATCAGGTTAGCAGAAGAAGGCCATTAAGATCCTAATGATCAAAATAAATATAAACTATAGTACTTGGAGGTTTTAAAATATAGTAAATTTAGGAATAAAAAAACTAATGTAAAAATATGCATGAAAGAATGATAAGATTAATCTAAATAACATATAACAAAGACATCTCACTTAGAGAAAAATAAGGTCTCAGGAATATCATGAACTCAAAACACTTTAAAAACAATTTGGATATCACTGCATTACTTAGGTTAACTTAAGCCTCATATTTAGTGAAGGTCATATACATAATAAAGCTCAGTTAGTGAGAAACACTGTTTTTATTTAAGTTGAGAAGCATGTTTACTTAAATTCCATTATGTAAGTAAATACAATTAATTTTCATACCTTAAATTTAAGTATCGAGGAAGTGATATTTTAAAGATTGTGCAAAAATTCTTAATAATGAGAATGGGTTTGTTTAATCTGAATAGCACCACAGAAACTTGACTGGAGTGATTCTTAGCAAAGCTTCCACATGACACATTTAATGTGGAGAAATGGTAGTCTTAGAATACTTCTATGATCAGGCTACAGTGTATCTCCTGTAACTGTACTGAAAAGGAGTTAGGATATTGGTATGAGAAACAAAATCAGAACAGCTGTTAGTGAGTTACCTATTATTCTCTATGCTCACTCCATGCCACCAACAAGGAACTCACCATGATTGCTCAAACATGCCAGGCATACTCCGACTTTAGGGAATCACTTTGGCTGTTCCCTCTGCTGGAATGCTCTTCCCTCATGTATCTGTTGTTTACATTTTACTCTTTTAAGACTTAGCTCACAGCTTACCTTCACAATTCTGCAAACTGCCTCACTATACATTTCAGGCTTTCTGGTCACTAGCAGATTTTTGTGTTTTATATTTATGCTATGTGTTTCTCATACATAATTGCACCCTTTAAGCAAATAATTTACTCATTAAATCTGTTTTTCATTGTCTGTTTTTGAAACAAACCCAATTTTCCCATATAACTGATGCTTATGGTCTCTTTGAGTAAACAAAGAATTTGATACTACCAGTCTTAAAACTTGTGATAGTTACAATTGTCTGATTTGAGTTTCCTTCTCAGGAAACCAACCATCAGACTACCCAGATAACATCAAAGAGCTGAAGCACTGGATCATTGCACCTGGACCATGAGATGCCAGACTGATCACCTATTATGATTGCCCCAAAATCACCTGCTTCCTGTTGATCAACTTCTCTTACTTACACCTCCCTAATTGCTGTTATCTCATACTTGGTTACATTTCTTCCCTACTATATAAACTCCTAAATTTAGTTGGTCAAGGAGATGAATTTGAGACTGAACTCCCATCTTCTTGGCTGCAGCAACTTATTAAAGCTTTCTTCCATGGCAGTAATCATTGTCTCAGTGATTGGCTTTCTATGCCATAAGCAGCAAGACCTAGACCAAAATCCCTAGCATTCTGGTGCAGTTTCTACTTCCTAGAATATATGCAACCAGAGGTCAAGTAACTGAGTTTTGTTAACTGAGGTATACTACATAAACAAAACCTGGTACATAATAGGCACTTGATAGGTAACCACTGAGTGAATGTCTAATGAATACACCTTATACACTTAACTCTAAACAACACAGCAAAACATCAGTAGCACAATTGTCTAAGACAATACGCAGATATAATTACAAGTGGACTCTTTATTTAACTTAGTTACTATTTTTCTATAATTGTTGAAAATGATATTCATAAATAATTTAGGTGTACCCCAATTCTTGTCCAGCTTCTCTCCTTTCTTAGTTTGCTACTGTTGTGTTACTTTTTAGCATTTTTTGTGCCCCTAAAGCAATGATTTCTACCTCTCATATCAAAAATTGATTAAAATATCATTAAATGTAGATATTTTCATTGGAGTTTTTTTTTAGCTCTTTATTTTACATGATTTTTTTTTTTTTTTTTTTTTTTTTTTTTCTTTTCTCCTGAGACTGAGTCTTGCTCTGTCCCCCAGGTTGGAGTGCATTGGCGCCATCTTGGCTCACTGCAAGGTCCGCCGCCTGGGCTCACGCCATTCTCCTGCCTCAGCCTCAGGAGTAGCTGTCAATGTGTGGAAGTGATAGAATAAAAAATATTTTCCAAAATTAAGGTAGAAAAAAATGTTATATACTCATTTCCAAAAAAAAAAAAAAAAGAGAGAGATGTGGTCTGGATTATTGATTTCTGAGATATTAGGTAGGACAAAAATAATTTGTGTTGATAAATAGCCTGGTAAATTTCCTTCTTAATAATTTTATCTTGAATATTTTCAGTCTCCTTATGACACCTATATACTGCTTACAAAATTATCCATACTTACCCTCTCCAAAAATTCCTTCTTCTAGGGCTTAAACACTGGGATTTTGATAGTTACTTAAGAAAAAGTACATACGAACACTGCTATATGGTATGAAGACATATTTTACTTAACATCGTTTCTGGCTAGAATAATTTACAAGGTTTAATGCACCCTTTTGACTTCAATGTCATCTACTTCCTCTTTGTGACTTAGGGTAAGTCACTTACTTTATAACTTTGTTTTTTTCCCCTAATTTTAAATGAAAGGAATTGCTCTAAATTGTCTTAAAATTATTTTTCATTTATCTAACCTTCTCCAATTACAGCCTTCCTATATGGACATGGATTATCCTCTGGAAACCTTTTCTTCCATAAGGTCTCATTCAACCCTGATTGCTTACCAGAACTCTGTAGCTGCTTGTTATCTTTCACAGAAGGTTGCTTCTTTAACTCATGTGCACGGACTAAAAAACTATTTTCTCTGATACCACAACACAAAAGCATGTACATCAACAAACAAATTGTACCTCTTAGTTAAATCTGAAATATTTTGTCATGACAGAATCTTCAAATATTAATATTTTTATATCTGTAATTTTCACCAGAACACCTGAACTAAAACATTCTGAAGATCTAAAACATTTAAATACAAAAAACTTGAAGACTTTGAATGACAAGTGGAGGGAAGCACATATATACATGTGTGTTCACATGTGTAATATGTGCACCACAGATAAGAATACCTCGTTTCTAATAAAAAGTTTAGTGTAGTAAATTTTATATACATATCATAAATTAGTGTTTATATTATCATGTTTACCTAAGAAAGAAGGTATCAAACTAATTAATTGGAAGCTTTTTACTTATAATTGTGACTTGTTTATTTTCTTGATATATCAGCTTACAGTACTTGCCTGTGTGCAAGCTAGTCTGACATTCTGCCATAAAATTGCAGTTTGTCATACATTTTTAATAAAATCATGATGAGAGGTGAAGCTGGCTGGGCTTCTGGCTATCCGAGTTGGAGAACTTTTCTGTCTAGGTAAAGGATTGTAAATGCACAAATCAGCACTCTGTGTCTAGCTAAAGGTTTGTAAATGCACCGATCAGCACCCTGTAAAAACACAACAATCAGCGCTCTGTGTCTAGCTAACGGTTTATAAAGGCACTAATCAGCACTCTGTAAAATGGATCAATCAGCAGGATGTGGGTGGGACCAAATAAGGGAATAAAAACTGGCCATCTGTGCCAGCAGCAGCAACCCACTTGGGTCCCCTTCCACTCTGTGGAAGCTTTGTTCTTTCACTCTTCACCCAATAAATCTTGTTGCTGCTCACTCTTTGAGTCCACACTACCTTGGTGAGTTGTAACACTCACTGCAAAGGTCTCGGTTTCACTCTTGAAGTCAGCGAGACCATGAACCCACTGGGAGGAACAAATAATTCCAGACATGCTACCTTTAAGAGCTGTAACACTCACTGCGAAGGTCTGTGGCTTCACTCCTGAAGCCAAGCGAGACCACAAACCCACCAGAAGGAATAAACTGCAGACACATCTGAACATCTGAAGGAACAAACTCCGGACACACCATCTTTAAGTACTGTAACACTCACTTTCAAGAATGAAGTCAGTGAGACCAAGAACCCACCAGAAGGAACCAATTCTGGACATATTTTGGTGACCCAGATGGGACTATCGACTATCGCCAAGCGGTGAGCACCATCGGACCCCTTTGGCTAGCTATTCTGTCATATTTTTCCTTAGAATTAGGGGACTAAATACTGGGCACCTGTCGGCCAGTTAAAAGCAACTAGCACAGCTACTGGACTAAAGATACGGGTGTCAGGCTTTCTGAGAAAGGGCCCTCTAACAACCCCCAACTCTTTGGAGTTGGAAGTGTTGGTTTTCCTGGAACCATCTTCTGCTCTTCTTGTGCTTCTGGGCTGAGACAAGGGTCGACAGAAAGGAAAGACATTCAGCTCCGGGGTCCTGATAACAAGATCATTGACCTTGCAGCCATGAGTGGAACTCTCAAAGTCATGTTGCCCAAGCAAGAATCACCCATCTATCCTACCTATCCTGACCCTTGCCTCTAGGGTCCTAGTTCTTGTGAGACAAACTTCCTCTCATCTCTCTTCTCCGAGGCTAGTCCTGCTTCTAAAACCACTCCCTGTCTCTGGTGCTTTTCTAGTTTCTCCTATAAGAATTATTTCTAATATAAACTTCAGGACTCTGCTACCTTCTTTAGGCATCCAGGCTCACCAATCAGAAAGACATAATTCTTGCCCAAAGCCCCATCATAGAGGGGACTATATGGAATTTTAGGATCCCTCCTCAGACAAGCAGGCCTAACAAAAGCTATTCCTGAAGCTAGGATATGGGGACCCTCAGTAATTATATCCTTCCTATTCATATAAGTGAGGACAAAAGGCATCACTCTTCCAACTCTGGAGACTCCTCCCCTCCCACAGGATATGGCCTTCCACTTCATTTTTGGGGCATAACATCTTTGTAGGACACGAGTAAAGTCCCAATATTAACAAGAGAATGCTTAGGACTCTAGCAGGTTTTTGAGAATGCATCAGTAAGGGCCACTAAATGCAATTTTTCTCGGTCCTCTTTGTGGTCTAGGAGGACAGGCAAGGGTGCAGGTGTTTGGGAATGCATCAGTAAGGGCCACTAAATTTGACCTTCCTTGGTCCTTCTTGTAGTCTAGGAGGAAAACTACTGTTTCTGCTGCTGCATCAGTGAGCACAACTATTCTGACCAGCAGGGTACAGGGACCATTGTGGGTTCTTGGGCAAGAGGTGTTTCTGCTGCTGCATCAGTGAATGCAACTATTTTGACCAACAGGGCCCAGGGACCGTTGTAGGTTCTTGGGCAAGAGGTGTTTCTGCTGCTGCATCGGTGAGTGCAACTATTCCAATCAGCAGGGTCCAGGGACTGTTGCAGGTTCTTAGGCAGGGGGAAAAACAAACAAACCAAAACCACAGGCAGTTTTGCCTTCAAGTGGGAAACACTCAGGCATCAATAGGCTCACTCTTGAAATTCATCCTAAGACATTGGGACCAATTTGACCCACAAACCCTGAAAAAGAGGTGGCTCATTTTTTTCTGCACTGTGGCCTGGGTCCCAATATTCTCTCTCTGATGGGGAAAAATGGCCACCTGAGGGAAGTATAAATTACAATACTATCCTGCAGCTTGATCTTTTGTGTAACAGGGAAGGCAAATGGAGTGAAATACCTTATGTCCAAGCTTTCTTTTCATTGAAGGAGAATCCACAACTATGCAAAGCTTGCAATTTACATCCCACAGAAGGACTTCTTAGCTTAACCCCATAGCCTAGCCTCCCTATAGCTCCCCTTCCTATTAATGATAAGCCTCCTCTACTCTCCCCCCACCCAGGAGGAAATAAGCAAAGAAATCTCCAAGGGACCACAAAAATCTCCAGGCTATCGGTTATGTCCCATTCAAGCTGTAGGGGGAAGAGAATTTGGCCCAACCTGGGTACATGTCCCCTTCTCCCTCTCTGATTTAAAGCAGATCAAGGCAGACCTGGCCTTTAATGAAAAGAATGCACCTTTTGCTGCAGCCTGAGAGTTTGGAAATACTTGGCATCTTAGTCAAGTAAGTGATAGAATGACAACCAAAGAAAAGGACAAATTATCTACCATTCAGCAAACCATCCCCAGTGTGGAGCCTCACTGGAGCTTTGACACAGATCATGGGGACTGGAGTCGTAAACATTGGTTGACCTGTGTTCTAGAAGGACTAAGGAGAATTAGGAAAAAGCCCATGAATTATTCAACAATGTCCACCATAACTCAGTGAAAAGAAGAAAATCCTTCTGCCTTCCTCCAGAAACTATGAGAGGGCTTAAGAAAATATACTCCCCTGTCACCTGACTCACTTGAGGGTCAATTGATTCTAAAAGATAAGTTTATTACCCAAACAGCTGCATATATCAGGAGAAAACTCCACAAGCGAGCCCTGAGCCCTGAACAAAATCTGGAGGCATATTAAACCTGGCAACCGCGGTGTTCTATAATACGGACCAAGAGGAATAGGCCCAAAAAGAAAAGTGAGATCAAAGAAAGGCCGCAGCCTTAGTCATGGCCCTCAGACAAACTAGGTGGTTCAGTGAGGATGGAAAATGGAGCAGACCAATCACTCTGTAGAGCTTGTTATCAGTGTGGTTTACAAGGACACTTTAAAAAAGATTGTCCAATGAGAAACAAGCCACTCCCTCCTCCATGTCCACTATGCCGAGGCAATCACTAGAAAGTGCACTGCCCCAGAGTGCAATGGTTCTCTGGGCCAGAAGCCCCCAACTAGATGATCCAACAACAGGACTGAGCATGCCCGGGGCAAGCGCCATCTCATGTCATCACCCTCATTGACGGTGATGGAAATTGACTTCCTCCTGGACACTGGCATGGCCCTCTCAGTGTTAATCTCCTGTTCTGGAAGACTGTGCTCAAGGACTGTTACCTTCTGAGGAATCCTGAGAGAGCCTGTAACCAGGTATTTCTCCCACCTCTTCCGCTGTAATTGTGAGACTTTGCTCTTTTCACATGCCTTTCTTGTTATGCCTGAAAGTCCCACACCCTTATTAGGGAGGGATATATTAGCAAAGCTGAAGCTATTATCTACATGAATATGGGGAACAAGTTACCCATTTGTTGTCCCGTACTTGAGGAGGGAATCAACCCTGAAGTCTGGGCATTGGAAGGACAATTTGGAAAGGCAAAAAATGCCTGCCCAGTCCAAATCAGGCTAAAACATTCCACCAATCTTCCTTATCAAAGGAAATATCCCTTAAGGCCTGAAGCTCATAAAGGATTACAGGATATTGTTAAATATTTAAAAGCTCAAGGCTTAGTAAGGAAATGTAGCAGTCCCTGCAACACCTCAATTCTAGGAGTACAAAAACTGAATGGTCAGTGGAGATTAGTGTAAGATCTTAGACTTATCCATGAGGCAGTAATTCCTCTATATCGAGTTGTACCCAACCCCTATACTCTGCTCTCTCAAATACCAGAGGATGCAGAATGGCTCACTGTTCTGGACCTCAAGGATGCCTTCTGTATTCCCCTGCACTCTGACTCACAGTTTCTCTTTGTCTTTGAGGATCCCACAGAACACACATCCCAACTTAGGTGGATGATCTTGCCCCAAGGATTTAGGGATAGCCCTCATCTGTTTGGTCAGGAACTGGCCCAAGATCTAGGCCACTTCTCAAGTCCAGGCACTCTGGTCCTTAAGTATGTGGATGATTTTCTTTTGGCTACCAGTTCGGAAGCCTCATGCCAGCAGGCTACTCTAGATCTCTTGAACTTTCTAGCTAATCAAGGGTACAAGGCATCTAGGTTGAAGGCCCAGCATTGCCTACAACAGGTCAAATATCTAGGCCTAATCTTAGCCAGAGGGACCAGAACCCTCAGCAAGAAATGAATACAGCCTATATTGGCTTATCCTATCCTTAAGACATTAAAACAATTGTGGGCATTCCTTGGAATCACCAGCTTTTGCTGACTATGGATCCCCAGATACAGTGAGATGGCCAGAGCACTCTAAACTCTAATCAAGGAGATCCAGAGGGCAAATACTTATCTAGTAGAATGGGAACCAGGGGCAGAAACCACTGTCAAAATCTTAAAGCAAACTCTAGCACAAGCTCCAGCTTTAAGTCTTCCCACAGGACAAGACTTCTCTTTATATATCACAGACAGAGAGAGAGCAGGGATAGCTCTTGGAGTCCTTACTCAGACTCATGGGACAACCCCACAACCAGTGGCATACCTAAGTCAGGAAATTGATGTAGTAGCAAAAGGCTGGCCTCACTGTTTAAGGTTAGTTGTGGCAGTGGTTGTCTTGGTGTCAGAGGCTATCAAAGTAATACAAGAAAAGAATTTCACTGTCTGGACTAATCATGATGTAAATGTCATACTGGGAGCACAGGAAGTATATGGCTATCAGACAACTGCCTATTTAGATACCAGGTGCTACTCTTTGAGGGACCAGTGTTTCAAATATGTATGTGCATGGCCCTCAACCCTGCAACTTTTCTCCCAGAGGATGGGGAACCAATCAAGCATGACTGCCAACAAATTATAGTCCAGACTTATGCCACCCAAGATGATCTCTTAGAATTCCCCTTAGCTAATCCTAACCTTAACCTATTTACCAGTGGAAGTTCATTTGTGGAGAATGTGATACGAAGGGCAGGTTATGCCATAGTTAGTGATGTAACCATAGTTGAAAGTAAGCCTCTTCCCCCAGGGAGCAGCACACAGTTAGCAGAACTAGTGACACTTACCAGAGCCTTAGAACTGGGAAAGGGAAAAAGAATAAATGTGTATACAGATAGCAAGTGTGCTTATCTAATCCTACATGCCCATGCTGCAATGTGGAAAGAAAGGGAGTTCCTAACCTCTGGGGGAATCTCCATTAAATACCACAAGGAAATTACGAAGTTATTGCATGCAGCACAAAAACACAAGGAGGTGGCAGTCTTACACTGCCAAAGCCATCAGAAAGGTGAAGGAGAAAAGGCAGAAGGAAACCATCAGGCAGATACTGAGACCAAAATTCCTGCTAGGAGGAACCTCCCATTAGAAATACCTACGGAAAGACCCTTGGTATGGAACAACCCCCTCCAAGAGATTAAGCCGCATTATTTCCCAACTGAAACAGAATGCGGATTTTCACGGGTCATAGTTTTCCTCCTCGGGGTGGTTAACAACAGAAGAAGGAAAAGTACTTATACCCAAAGCCAGCCAGTGGAAAATACTTAAAGCCCTCCACCAAGCTTTTCATATGGGTATTGAAAACACTCATCAAATGGCCAAATCCCTATTTACAGGGCCAAATCTCCTCCGGACCACCCGACAGATAGTCAAAGCCTGTGAAATGTGCCAAAGGAATAATCTCTTGGTCCATCATGAAGCCCCTTTGGGGGAACAAAGAAAAGGTCACTATCCTTGAGAAGACTGGTAGTTAGACTTCACCCATATGCCTAAGTCAAAGGGATTTCAATACTTGTTGGTCTGTGTTGATACCTTTACAAATCGGATAGAAGTTTTCCCCTACAAGAGAGAGAAGGCACAGGAAGTGATTAAAGTCATAATTCATGAAATAATTCATAGATTTGGGCTTCCCTAAAGCTTACAGAGTGACAATCGTCCAGCTTTTAAAGTCATGATAACTCAGGGAATTTCCAGGGCACTAGGGATACAATATCACCTTCACTGTGCCTAGAGGTCATAATCCTCAGGGAAGGTAGAAAAGGCAAATTAAACACTCAAGAGGCACTTAAAGAAACTAACACAAGAAACTCATTTCTCACGGCCTACTCTTTTGCCCATGACCTTATTAAGAATCTGAAATTCTCCTCACAAAATGGGGCTCAGTCCATATGAAATGCTGTATGGATGACCTTTTCTCACAAATGACCTCCTACTTGATCAAGAAACGGCCAACTTGGTCAATGATATAATTTATTTGGCAAAATATCAACAAAACCTTAAAAACCTACCTGAACGATGTCACAGAGAAAAGGGAACAGAGTTGTTTCAACCAGGAGTTCTAGCTTTGGTCAAATCGCTCCTCTCTACCTCCCCATCTATGGACGCTTTGTGGGAATGACCACACTCGGTAATCCTCTCTACCCACACTGCAGTTAAGGTAGCAAGTGTGGAATCTTGGATTCACGACACCAAAGTTAAATTTTGGACGCCCCCTGAGGAACCTGTGGGACCAGCTCAGGAGTTCCAAGATCAGCCAGACCAACCTTGATATACCTTCGAACCATTGAAGGACTTGCATCTCCTATTTCAGAAGGAAACATCCCAGACTAAAAAGGCTCCTACCATTGATCTTGAAGAAAAACCCTTCCCCCTTAAAAACTATAAGTGAAAACCTACTTAATCTTTATCTTGAACACTTCTCCTTACCCCTTTAATGGAATCCTTTTACTATTTCTTCATATTATTAAGCAGCATACTAACCATACTCTTTGTGATAGAACTCTATACTGTAGCTCCTGATGGGATGAAAATAAAATAGAAGACAGGGAGTCACTCAGTTTGCTCCCAACACCCCTTTCCAGCTGCTCACCGGAGCTACCTTGGCAAGTACCCTAGGATTACAGGAAAATGAAAACAACAAATTCACGCACCTTTTTAACATACACAACCAGTTCTGTCTACCCAGCCAAGGTTATTCTTCTTATGTGGAATGTTTACCTATATCTGCCTCCCCACTAACTGGACGGGCACCTGCACCTTAGCCTTTCTAAGTCCCAACACTAATATTGCCCCAGAAAATCAGGCCCTATTAGTGCCCCTCAAAACTCAAGCCCATCAGCACAGGGCCATACAACTAATGTCCCTACTTATAGGATTAGGAATGGCTACTGCTACAGGAACCAGAATAGCCAGTTTATCTACTTCATTATCCTATTTCCACACACTCTCAAACGATTTCTCAGATAGTTTACAATAAATAACGAAATCTATCCTTACTCTACAATCCCAAATAGACTCTTTGGCAGCAGTGACTCTTCAAAACTACTGAGGCTTAGACCTTTTCACTGCTGAGAAAGGAGGACTGTGCACTTTCTTAGGGGAAGAGTCTTGTTTTTACACTAAGCAGTCAGGGATAGTAAGAGATGCCACCCGGCATTTATAGGAAAAGGCTTCTGAAATCAGACAATGCCTTTCAAACGCTTATACCAACCTTTGGAATTGGGCAACATGGCTTCTCCCCTTTCTATGTCCCATGGCAGCTATTTTGCTATTACTTGCCTTCGGGCCCTGTATTTTTAACCTCCTTGTCAAATTTGTTTCCTCTAGAATCAAGGCCATCAAGTTACAGATGGTCTTACAAATGGAACCACAAATGAGCTCAACTAACAACTTCTACTGAACACTTCTGCACTGACCTGCTGGCCTTTTCACTGGCCTAAAGAGTTCCCTTCTGGAGGACACTACAACTGCAGGGCCCCTTCTTCACCCCTTTGCAGCAGGAAGTAGATAGAGTGGTCATCACCCAATTCCCAACAGCAGTTGTGGTGTCCTGTTTAGAGGGGGGATTGAGAGGCAAAGCCAGCTGGGCATCTGGATTGGGTGGGGACTTGGAGAACTTTTCTGTCTAGCTAAAGGATTGTAAGTGCACCAGTCAGTGCTCTGTGTCTAGCTAAAGGTTGTAAATGCACCAATCAGCACTCTGTAAAATGGACCAATCAGTTCTCTGTTAAATGGACCAATCAGCAGGATGTGGGCAGGGTCAAATAAGGGAATAAAAGCTGGCCCACGCCTGCCAGCAGGGACAACCCGCTCAGGTCACCTTCCAGGCTGTGGAAGCTTTGCTCTTTTGCTCTTCACAATAAATCTTGCTGCTGCTCACTCTTTGGGTCCACACTACTTTGATGAGCTATAACACTCACAGCGAAGGTCTGCAGCTTCACTCCTGAAGTCAGCGAGACCATGAACCCACAGGGAAGAACAAACAACTCCAGACATGCCACCTTTAAGAGCTGTAACACTCACTGTGAAGGTCTGTGGTTTCACTCCTGAAGTCAAGCGAGACCATGGACCCGCCGAAGGAAGAAACTCCAGACATGTCTGAACATCTGAAGGAACAAACTCTGGACACACCATCTTTGAGAACTGTAACACTCACCATGAGGGTCCATGGCTTCATTCTTGTAGTCAGCGATACCAAGAACCCACCAGAAGGAACCAATTCCAAACACTATGAGTCCTGTATTTTGACAAAATCATGTATCCTGTGTTTCATTTTTCAAACACTAAAGATGTCTAGTCTGTTGTTGATTAAAGACAAACATTTGAAATGACTGTGTGTGTTAAAGAAAGGTTTATTTATTTCCATATTTAAGGAATATAATCACTGGGAGAAATTATTTTGGTTATACTACTAGTTGAGACATTTTGACATGTGTTGATCATATTTTAATTAACTGTAGTGAAGTATGGCATTTTAAATGACTAATATGCTTGCTCATTTTATTAACTTTCTCGATTTTAAAATGTCAGAGATCCAAGGGATAATTATACTTCTGTCTTTAAATTGTAAATAGTAAAATTAGATTAAATATAGTTTAAACTGTATAGAAGCATATTTAAGATGTTAAATCTCTCTTACTACATAATCAAGTTAATTTTTGTGCCCTTTGTCATTGTTTGGAGAAAAAAGTATATACATATATTCATATACATACAATATTTTTGACAGCACTCAAGAGACCATGCTAAGAAGTGGCCTCCTAATATTTCCTACTGAATTAGATGTTTATTTATGAGCTACATATTTAGAGACAAAATGATATATGCAAAATCTCCAGAATAATACATTAATATTTCCCAATTCTAGTTTATTATTTGTAGAATTTATATTACATCAAGTAACCTGGAATCTTGTGGTTAGGGATTTCATCATTCTCAAGTACCATCTTAATCCCACCTTCAGACCAAAAATATAAATTAACTTTCGAATGTTTATAACTTTTAAAGTTCTGTTAGGATTCAAACATATTTAAGAAAAAAAAAAAAAAAGAAAAACCAAATACAAGCAAACAATGAGATTTAAAACAGAAACAACAAATCAAAAACAACAAAAATGTGATGCCATAGAGAATGAGAACTAAAGGAGTACATACATGAGAAATACAGTTACAGAAATTGATGCTGTTCATAAAAAAAATAGTGCAGATCATCATTAAATTATAAAAATATGTGCTGGGACAAATTACAGTGTACTTTTCATATGTATTAAGTCACTACCACTTATTGTAATTGTTTGTTTTTTTCTTCAAAATCAGATAAAATTACATCAAGCATTGCATTCCTGATATCCTTCCAAGATTGCCTTGTGCATTTGAAAAGCTTGGAGACACTTAAGCTTAAATGTTAATAGTGAAATGGACATTAAATCTCAGCTACAAAATGTAAAGAACCTGGAGGTTGACACTAGAAAGTGTTGGACAAACTCAAAATCAATGATTTTTTTTGAGCCCATTCAATAATTGAGGTTGCATAGCAAACTGTCACTCTATTTGGAGAGGTTAGGTACACACAGAAAAATGGAACAAACAGGATCTACTTACCTGGAACCAACACTGCTGTTTCTGATCATCAATCATGTTGAAGTTGGCTGATAAACTCTTCCCATAATATAAATACTATTGCATATTTTCTGTCAATTTAAAACTTTCATCAATTCACTCTGCCACAAAAGGAGCAGGAGAAACTAACATCAATTCAACTATAGGTTACATTTTCTAAATAGTCTCCTGATCAGCAACATTTTAGCAATGGTGTAGATCACTATGTCATAGATTAATATCCTATCATCTGACATCATCTGCCTTTGGTCAGGAAAAGGGGAATGGATGTATGAAAATGCAACCCCTGTCGGCTAGGAACTGACCTATTGTTGCTAGGAGCTGACCTGCCATTCATAGCTAGGTACTTAAAGTTAGACTTTGTGTTCCATGGAAAATAAACATTTCTCAACATACAAATAACAGGTGAGACCACTGTTTGATCATGATGACTCAAGACAAAAACAAGGCCGCTTCATAATTATGCCTGAACTCATGTACAAATAAACCACACAAATGATCAAATGTCTACTTTTCCTGACTAATATAAATAATCACTTCTTCTTCATCAGCTAGAGGTCATTCTAGTACTGCAGTTTTCCTCACATAATTACGCACACTTCATTGCTAACACTTTTCTTATAAGATTGATCAGGCTATCTAATCATAGAATTCATATCACTTTCTGATAGCATCCAATCCAAAACAAGCACTAAGGTTTTTTAAACCTACCCAAATCTCCTAACATTCTCCTACTAAAAGGCCCCACATTTCTCCACAGTGTTCATTCTCTTTTATTGCATTGACTCAGTACAATCAACTCGTGTGTTCCTGGTGATCTTTAGCTAGAGAGCATTGATGCTTAGAATAAGAAAACATTTACTCTGATACAAACAACAATTATTTTATTGCCAGTAATTTATTTTTCAGTTTGCATATAATAAACTATTACTTTCATTTCAATAATTTTTTTCTTCCTTGAAGTTGCTTAAGACTTTCTTCCTTAAAGTCTTAAAATGGGGTTTAAATATTCTCTCCTCATTTTTATCATTGTTTTTCTCATTTAACCTTGTTATCCTTTCCCTTCTACTCTAGATGATATATTTAAGTTTGACTTTCTTCTTCTTTGATTGTTCTTCACATATCAAGTATATGCTTAAATCTCTAATACTAATTTTAGTTAATCTTTATAAATTTAGATATATTTTAATATTTCCTGTTTATCTTGTTATTGTTCTAACTTGTTTCTTGTCTGATATATCTTCTTCTTATTCCTTAACATTTTCTACTTTCTCTACAACCTGCAAGTTGGAATTATTCTCTATTCATGGTTTCTTTATTTTTCATTCTTTTCTCGTGGTAAATAACACTTATTTGATATATATTTGTTGCTTGTTGTTTATCTCCTCTACAACAAAATGTAAGCACTTTTAAACACAGAGTTTGGCTTTGTTCACTGCTAAATTTCCAGTAGAAATTGTATGTTCTCAACAATAAAAGTCACTGTTGTATGTAGCGTTCCCATCACATATTCACTCTTTCCTTGACATACCTTTCATATGAGATTGTCTGCCCCATTCTAAAGGAGATTTAAGCTATTCACAGGCCCTTGATAAATAAATAAATAAATGTTTGAATTTTGGGGTGTTTGATACACAGCATTATCACAGAAACACTGAAAAATATCTTTTTTCACACTTGAATAATGCTTACTCTGAGTCAGACACTGTTCCTAGTATAGTACATAGTTAACCACATACATATATCAGTATGTTCAGTCTACCAATGAGATAGACACTATTACCAGCCAAATGTATAAATGAGAGCTCTGAGGTACAGAATTTAAGTAATGTACTTCAGTTTACATAGACTATCAACTACAGAGCTAAGATTTAAATCAAACCTTCTGACTCCAAAATTAGGGTAGTCACATTTAGCAAATGAAAATTATAGGATGTTAGTTAACTTGAAGTTCATATAAATGATGAATAAGTTGGTATTTCTTAGTATAAGTTGCCCCAAGTTTTGTAAAGGAATAAGTATTTTATCTGCAATGCTATTCAGAGTCCATTATCACAACGCTGTAGTTTTTTGCCTTATAAATGTTTTTAAAATGAATTAGTGAGTAGCCAAAAATAATGAGATATGACTCATGTTAGAATTAATCGCTCTTAAAATTTGTATGCCATATATTTGTTGATTGTTTCTATATCAGCAAGCCTTAGCATGTTTCAAGCTTGTGATGATCCTTATAGATGGCCTCTGTTGCTTATATTCCACATAAAGTACTGAAAAACTTATAATTAGTGTCCATTAGATGCTTTCCCATAAGGAAAAGCCTTGATTGCTCCTAAAAAGGAGAAATGTTAATTAATCAAGAATTTTTTGCCATTGCATATTCAAGTCATTTAGCAATTCAAGAGCAGACATAATTTAAAAAACAGCATAACAACCATTTTAGAGCCAGAAATGTTCAAAAAACAAAATGAGGTTATGATAAATTAATATTATTCTTAACCTTGTTTCTGATGCTGGGTAACTACAACACGTTAGTTAGAAATATAATTTCATACAGGCATCTGTGTTTCACTTTATTGTACTTCACTGATATTGTGGTTTTTTGTTTGTTTGTTTGTTTTGTTTTAAATTGAAGATATATGGCAACTATGCCTCAAGAAGCCTGTTGGAACCATTTTCCAACAGCATGTGTTCACTTGGTTTCTGTATTTCATGTGTTGGTAATTCTAGCAATATTTCAAACTTTTTCATTATTATTATATAGGCTTTGGTGATCTATTAGAAGTGATCTTTAATGCTTCTATTGTGATTATTTTGTGGTGCCAAAAACTATGCTCATATAAAGTTGTAAACTTAATAAATGTGCATGTTCTGGTTGCTCAACTGACTGGCGATTTCCTAGTCTCTCTTTCTGTCCTCAGGTCTTCCTACTCCCTGAGACAAAGCAATACTGAAATTAGGAGAGTTGATAACCTCACAAGGGCCTCTAAGTGTTCAAGTAAAAAGAAGAGTCACAGGTCTGCCTCTCACTTTAAATTAAAAAGTAGAAATTATTATGCTTAGTGATAAAGGCATGTCAAAACCCGAGACAGGCCAAAACTTAGCTCTCTTGAGCTGAAGAGTTAGCCCATTGTGAATGCAAAGAAAAATTTCTTGAAGGAAATTAGGAGTGTTGCTCTGGTAAACAATGAATGAAAAGAAAATGAAATAACCTTATGACTGATATGAAGACAGACTTAGTGGTCTCTATAGAAGATCAAATAAGATGCAGCATCCTCTTCAGCCAAACCCTAATCATGAGCACAGCACTAACTCTCTTCAATTCTACGAAAGCTAAGAGACGAGAAAGCTACAGAAGAAAAGTTGGAAGCTAACAGAGGTTGGTTCATGAATTTCAAAATAAAGAAGCCATCTCCATAACATTGAAGTACAAGGTGAAGCAGAAAGCATTGCAACAAGTTACTCAGAATATTTTACTAAAATAGTTGATGAAAGTTACTATGCCAAAGTAAAAATTTCAGTGTAGTTCATGAAGCAGCCTTCTATTGAAAGTAAATGCCATTTAGGACTTTCATAACTAGAACAGAGAAATCAATGCCTGGCTTCAAAGCTTCAAAGAAGAGACTGACTCTCTTGGTAGGGGCTAATGTAATGGTAACTTGAAGTTGAAGCCAGTACTCATTTGCCGTTTTAAGAATTGCAAGCTTCTTAAGAATTATTCTAAATGTATTCTACTTGTGCTCTATAAATGGAACAATAAAGCCTAGATGACAGCACATCTGTTTACAGCATGGTTTACTGAATAGTTTAAGCACATTGTTGAGAACTACTGCTCAGTAAAAAAAAAAAAAAAAAAAAGATTCCTTTCAAAATATTACTTTTCATTGAAAATGCTCCTGGTCACTTAGTAGACAGAAATATACAAGGAGAATAATGTTATTTTCATGCCTGCTAAGACAACACCTGTTTTGCATTCCACAGATCAAGGAGTAATATGATTTACAAATTATATTATTTAAGAAATACATTTTATTAGGCTATAGCTGCCATAGACAATTATTCCTCTGGTGGTAAAAGTAAATTGAAAACCTCTGGAAAGGATTCACAGACTCTGTTAAGGATATTCATGATTAATGGGAGGAGGTCAAAATATCAGCATTGACAGCAATTTGAAAGAAGTTGATTCCATTGTTGTGTTATTTTAGAAATTACCATAGCTACTTCAACCTTCAACAATCACCACCCTGGTAATTCAGCAGTCATCAAAATTGAAGAAAAACTCACAACCAAAAATATATTGCAATTCACTGAAGGCTCAGATGGTTGTTGATATAGTTTGGCTGTGCCCCCTCCCAAATCATATATATATATTTTTAATTTTACTTTAAGTTCTTGGATACATGTGCAGAATGTGCTGGATTATTACATAGGTATACATGTGCCATGGTGGTTTGCTATACCTATCAACCCATCATCTAGGTTTTAAGCCCTGCATGCATTAGGTATTTGTCCTAATGCTGTCCCTCCTCTTTCCTCTCACCCCTCAACAGGCCCTGGTGTGTGATGTTTCCCTCCCTATGTCCATGTGTTCTCGTTGTTCAAATCCGATTTATGAGTGAGAACATGTGGTGTTTGTTTTTCTGTCCCTGTGTTAGTTTGCTGGAAATTATGGTTTCCAGCTTCAGTTATGTCCCTGCAAAGGACACGAACTCATTCGTTTTTAGGGTTGCCTAGTATTTCATGGTGTATATATGCCATATTTTCTTCATCCAGTCTATCACTGATGGGCACCAAATCATATCTTAAACTGTAAATCCCATAATCCCCATGTGCTATGAGAAGGACTCGATGGGATGTAATTGAAATATGGGAGCGGCTACCTCTATGCTCTTTTTGTGATAATGAGTGAGTTCTCATGAGATCTGATGGTTTTATAAAGGGCTTCCCTCCCAGCCCTGCTCTTCACTCTGTATTTCTCCTTACTGCTGCCGTGTGAAAGAGGATGTGTTTGCTTCCCCTTCAGTCATGATCCTAAGTTCCCTGAGACCTCCCCATGCCTCCCTCTCACATATTTTAATTGTGACTCAGTTAGACAGCTTTCCTTGATAAATTACACAATCTTGAGTATGTCTTTATTAGCAATGTGAGAATGGACTAATACAGTCAATTGGTACCACAGAGAGAGGGGTGCTGCTGCAAAGATACCCAAAAACGTGAAAGCAAATTTGGAACTGGGTAACAGAAGTTGGAACAGCTTGGAGGGCTCAGAAGAAGAGAGGAAAATATAGGAAAGTTTGGGATTTCCTAGAGACATGCAGGGTTTAGAAGACAGCAAGACGTGGGAAAGTTTGGAATGTCCAAATTCCAAAGTTTGAAAAGTTTGGAATGGCTTTGACCAAAGTGCTGATTTTGGTAAAATGTGGAGGTTATTTCAGGTGGAGATGAGTAACTTGTTAGGAAATGGAGCAAAGGTGACTCTTGTTATGCTTCAGCAAAGAGACTGGCAGTATTTTGCCCATGCCCATGGGAAAGATCTGTGGAATTTTGAACTTGAGTGAGATGGTTTAGGGTATCTGGCAGAAGAAATTTATAAGCAGCAAAGCATTCAAGAAGTGACAGAGCATAATAGTCTGGAATGTTTGCAACCTGAAAACATAGTAGAAAAGAAAACTAATTTTATGAGGAGAAATTCAAGCCAGCTGCACAAATTTGCATGGTAGAAAAGAAAACTAATTTTATGAGGAGAAATTCAAGCCAGCTGCACAAAAGTGCATAGATACAAATTTGCACATGTATCTAAATGTGAATCACTGGGACAATGAGGAAAATGTCTTCAGGGCATGTCAGAGACTTTCATGGCTGCCCGCCTCCACCCACCCTGCCACTTTACAGACCCAGAGGCCTACGAGGAAAAAATTCTTTCATGGGCCTGATCTAGGGTTCCCCTGCAGTGTAATCCTAGGGACTTGGTGTTCTGTGTCCTAGATGTTCCAGCCATGGCTAGAAGGGGCCAAAGTACAACTCAGGCCATGGCTTCAGAGGTTGCAAGTCCTAAGCTCTGACAGCTTCCATGTGGTGTTGGTCCTGCAGGTGCTCAGAAGACAGGAATGGAGGTTTGGGAAACTCTGCTTAGATTTTAGAGGGTATATGAAAACGTTTGGAGGTTCATACGTTCTCTGAAATCTAGGTGTGCTTCAGAGGTGGATCCCTCATGGAGAGCCTTTGATAAGGCAGTGAAGAAGGAAAATGAGGGGTTGGAGCCCCCACACAGAGTCTCCACTGGGGTTTTGCTAGTAGAGCTGTGAGAAGAGGGCCACCATCCTCCAGACTCCAGAATGGTAGATCTGCTGACAGCTTGCACCGTGCACCTGAAAAAGCTTCATACAATCAACACTAGCAGTGAAAGAGGCAATGAGGGGGGCTGTACCCTGTAAAGCCACAGGGTTGGAGTTGCCTAAGGTGATGGGAGTCCACCTCTAACACAAGCATGACCTAGATGTGAGACATAGAGTCAAAGGAGATAATTTTGGAATTTTAAGGTTTAATGACTGCCCTATTGGATTTTGGACTTGCATGGGGCCTGTAGCTGCTTTGTTTTGGCCAATTTCTCCCATTTGGAATAGGTGTATTTATCTAATGCCTGTACACACACTGTATCTAGGAAGTAAATAACTTGCTTTTGATTTTATAGGCTCACAGGTCGAAGGAACTTGCCTTGTCTCAGATGATACTTTGGCTTTAGATTTTGAGTTAATGCAGGAATTAGTTAAGAATTTGAGGCATTGTTGGAAGGACATGATTGCATTTTGAATTGTTAGCACATGAGATTTGTAGGGGTTCAGAGGCAAAGTGATATGGTTTAGCTGTGTCCTCACCCAAATTATATCTTTAACTGTAGTTCCCATAATTCTCACTTGTTGTGGAGAGACTCAGCGTGAGGTAATTAATCATGGGGGCGGTTACCTCTATGCTGTTCTCATGATAGTGAGGGAGTTCTCATGAGACCTGATGGTTTTTATAATAGTCTTTTCCCTGCTTCACTCTGCTCTTCTCCTTGCTGCCACCATGTGAAGAAGGACATGTTTGCTTCTACTCGCACCATGATTGTAAGTTTTTTGAAGCCTCCACAGCCATGCTGAACTGTGAGTCAATTAAACCTCTTTCCTTTATAAATTACCAGTCTCATGTTGCATTTATTAGCAGTGTGAGAATGAACTAATACAGTTGTTAGCATTTTTAATAATAAAATACTTCTCATTAATGTATATACGTTGTTTTTTAGGCTTAATACTCCTTCATACTCCATAAGTACTATTAAGTACTAATCAATACTACTTAAGAGTCTACAATATAAACTTGTACTGCATTTATAGAAATAAGTCTTATTAGCAATTTATAATGTTACATACTCTAAATGACCTACTATAAGCCAAATAAATAATGAACAGATATAATTAACTGTATTCAATTTTTTAATCCAATCAACAATTTTTAAACTGTTTTCCTTGGGCAAGACACAAATTTTAGATTCTAGAAATACAGTTTTTTGCTTTAAGAGAGTTTAAAAATAATGCACATTAGCAACACTCAAAAGTTCGACCTGAAAACTTTTATACCTGCATGTGTAATTATAATGAAATTTAACAATTAGTAGAAGCGGTATTCTCAGAGAAATTTGGAAAAAGGATACAGGACTAACAGTGAGTTGGAGATGATAAATTGATGTTTTAGTATATCTTTAAGGAGTTGCAGCTATTACCAGGCAGAAGTGACAGGCTTTCAAAGGGGTAGAGAGCAATACAGGATGCCATATTCAAGGTATATTGAGACGCTAGATTACAACAACAACAACAACAACAACAAAAAGTTTTATTTGCAATTGGGTTTTGAAAAATTATAGAGAATAAGATTGAGAAGAAATACTTTGTTTCAAGGGCAATGTGGCCTATATAATATGTATGCATATATATGTATTGAGGGCCATATAACTCCTGAAACAAAGTATTGCTTCACAGTCTTTTAACTAAACTTTTAAACATTTTTGAGGTAACGTGTGGCAACATAGATTCATAAATAGAAGTCTATCATTCTTACATTAGTGCCTTGGAAGGAAAATGTCAGATGCATCATGGAAAACTTGATGTTTTCTGTCTGGAATGATGTGATCCCAGAATGCAATGTGTACAAAAGCACGTCCCTGATTATATCAGTTTAGTAGCTCCAAATAATATTTAATTTTTAATAAGGTATTTGCTCAATTGATAACAGATTTCAACACTGAAAAGACTGGAACATTCTGTGTGTGTATCATTAATGAGAATAAAAGGCTTTTATACATAACTAAAGCATAATTATTCCTGTGTCTGGAGGGAAGCTGTATTTTGGAGGTAACATGTTATCTGAATTTTATCATCTTCGCATTATCTTGCTGCTGGGATTTCTTGGATAATCTTGGCCTGACTATTGGTTTATTGATGAGGGATATGGAGTGGGAATAAAAAGCCATCACCCTGAACATATTTGAAAAACTCTTGATTGTCTTGAATATTAAAGTTGTATAGATTCAGTCAAAGGATAAATAAATAGCACTCTAAGTCCTATTCACATATTATGGAAACTTTAAAGAAATAATGACAATATGTATATTTATTTAGAACAAGTACTGTTGCATAGATTAAGCAATAAACTTGCTTAATGAATAAATAATAAGTTTAATGAATATTCCTCACATATATTTTAATTTTAAAACTTAATCATTTAAAAATTCAAAGGCAGCTCCTTAAATATTTACATATTGAATTTTGAACATCCCAAATCCAAAAATTCAAAATCCAAAATGTTCCGAAATCTAAAACTTTCTGAGTACTGACATGATTCTTAAGAGAAATGCTCATTGAGGTAATTCAGATTTCAGATTTTTGGATTTGAGATACTCAAGCAGTAAGTAAATGCAAATATTCCAAAATTTGAAAGAATACAAAATCTGAAACACTTCTGGTCCCAATTATTTCAAATAAGATACCCTGAACCTATAAAAATATTTCTTATCAATTTTCCTCTCTGAAATCAAATGAAAGCAATTATATCATGGAAAGATAAGAGATAAAGCCAGCTTTATTGAAACTAAAATGTGTCTCAAAATCTAAATTTCAAACCAATAAGAATAGTTGAACTACAATAAGTATTACCTGCTAACTCTCCTCCAGATACTCTTTTAACACTTGAGATACATCAGTGAGGAAAACATGAAAAGCACTAAATATTGCTACCTTTGTAAATCTTGCGTTTTAGTAGGGGATAGAAGAGCAATAAATAATAAATAGTAGAAATAAATAAATGATACAATATATAAGAAAATTCTAAATCATGTGAAAGAGGGAAAATATAGAAGACAAAAACTGGATAGGAAGTGGTGGTGTCAAAGATATATTGTACTAGATGGATTTAAATGGGTAGAAATACTTAATTCAAGACTATTGCAATAGAAAAAAGAGATTGAGCTCAACTCTGTTGAAATATATAAGTGTGAGAATTTCTCAGCACTGGGTTATGAAAAACTAGTAGAGGGTGTTAGGTGGGAGACGGGTCAATGTTATTTGGCAATCTGTTTGCTAGTTGGTGCTTACTAAAATTAGGCTCCTATCACCCCACAGAAACTGGGTTATAGGAGTGCTATCTTTTATAATCATTACCTTTTTTTGCAATTTTGAAAAATTAATCAATTTATTTTACTTTTTTTTTTTTTTTTTTTTCATTTCAATAGTGTTTGGAAAACAGGAGGTTTTTTGCTACAAGTTATTTAGCAATGATTTCTGAGATCTTGGTGCACTCATCACCTGAGCAGTGTACACAGTACCCAGTGTGTAGTCTCTTACCCCTCACCCTCCTCCCATCCTTCCTCCTGAGTCCTTGAAGTCTATTGTATTCTTCTTATGTCTTTGCATCCTTATAGCTTAGTTCCCACTTAGATATGGGAACATACAACATTTGGTTTTCCATGTCTGAGTTATTTCACTTAGAATAATGGTCTCCTACTCCATCCACGTTGTTGCAAATGACATTATTTCATTCATTCATTTTTATGATTGAGTAGCATTCCATGGTGTATGTATATCACATTTTCTTTTTTTTTTTTTTTTTTTTTTTTTTTTTTTTTTTTTTTTTTTTTTTTGAGACGGAGTCTTGCTCTGTCGCCCGGACTGGAGTGCAGTGGCCAGATCTCAGCTCACTGCAAGCTCCGCCTCCCGGGTTTACGCCATTCTCCTGCCTCAGCCTCCGGAGTAGCTGGGACTACAGGCGCCCGCCACCTCGCCCAGCTAGTTTTTTTTTTGTATTTTTAGTAGAGACGGGGTTTCACCGTGTTAGCCCGGATGGTCTCGATCTCCTGACCTTGTGATCCGCCCGTCTCGGCCTCCCAAAGTGCTGGGATTACAGGCTTGAGCCACCGCGCCCGGCCACATTTTCTTTATCCACTCATTGGTTGATGGGTATTTAGGTTGGGTCCATATTTTTGCAGTGAATTGCAAATTCATTTTGCAAATGAATTATGTTACATTTCAAAGAGATGGCTCCCAGGTCTTTGAGAAAGGCATTAGGTTGTGTTAAAACATTTTGGGGTAGTAGGAGAATGGGAGATTTGTATCTTAAAAGGAAGAGAAGTAATTTTCAATTGCAAGTAATGTAAAGTAAAGACCCTAAGAAAAAGGAGGACCTGTAATCAGAAAGAAGTCTGTCTAACATTTTGAAAAGCAAACGAGAACTTTGGGGAGGTATACTGCCTCTTATAATATTAAATAGGGTGGTTGACGTAGACCTCATCAAGAAGACATTACTCACTCGAGCAATTGAAGTGCTAGGCCTTGGAAGATCAATCTTGGTGTGAAGACAAAGGTAGAGCAAAGGCTTTAAGGTGGAACATTGATTGGCATGTTAGAAGAAAGCAAAGAAGTGTGTAAGACTGCAGAGGATTGAGTGAGTATGAAAGCGGTTGGTGAATTTACAAAGATAAAAGGGTCCAGATCATATGGGGTCTTGTATGCTACTATAAACATTTGATTTGACCCTTAAAGAGCCAGAAAAGTTCACAATGCCATTCTATTCAAAGACCAAAAAGAAAGACCATATTGCAAAAACAAAATAATCCAGATAAATATTTTAAAAAATCATGTAATATGTAGAATGCATTTGTCTGTGCTGTGCTTCCATAATGATTCATAAAGCATTCTTTATGAAGTATTCATAAGCAGCCTTCATTAAGGATTATTCTCTATAGAATCTATCTCTACTTCTTCTATAGAATCCAATGAAATATAGAAAAATATGCTTACTATGTGGAATATAATTGTTTATAGCCATTAAATCTTTAATCAACTAATAATATATTAAAGAATAAAAATGCACAAAACCCACAAAAATTAATAAAGTAGAAGCAGAGATAATAGGAAATAAAAACATTAACAAAATTTACAAATACTTTATGTAATAACAGTCCCTGAAATATCAATTTTCATACACAATGTGTGACCAAAAAATAAACAAACAAAAATCAAATATACTTCTATTCCCAAAATAAACATTACTACCTCCAAGTTTTATTCAGAATAATCTGAAAATTGTTTCAAATCTGATTGGTTATCCGATCCTATGCAATATGAGCTTATCAATTTATAAACAGTTTACACTCGTGGAATTTCACTGTCAGTGTTTGTCAACTGTAAGACAGAAAAAGTTAAACACCATTTTGATTTATTGAAAATGGCTTGCAAAGTGCTAAACTCATAAAGTGTGCATACAAATAATTTCCACCTGTTCTGAAACCAACTGATTGTCATTTCAACTTGCAAAATGAATGCAGAAATTATGTGACCTAAGGGACTTTATATACACTCCCTGATAGTCTCGCTCTGTGTCCCAACCCAAATCTCATCTTAGACTGTAATCTGATTTGTAACCCATACATGTGGGAAGAGGGATCTCATGGGAGGTGATTGAGTCATGGGAGAGGTTCCCTCGTGCTGTTCTGATGATGCTGAGTGAGTTTTCATAAGATCTGATTGTTTTGTGATGGGCTTTTCCCCCCTTCACTCTACACTTCTCTTATTCTTCTCCTTCCTGCTGCCATGGGAAGAAGGAGGTGTTTGCTTCCCCTTCTGCCATGATTGCAAGTTTAGTGAGCCCTCCCCAGACCTGTGGAAATATAAGTCAATTAAACTTCTTTCCTTTATTATTTAGCTAGTCCTGGGTATGTCTTTATAGCAGGGTGAGAATAGACTAATACAGTAAATTAGTACCAGGACAGTGAGGTGCTGCTCATAAGGATATCTGAAAATGCGGAAGCGACTTTGGAACTGGATAACAGGAAGAGGTTGGAGCAGTTTGGAGGAATCAGAAGAACACAGGGAAATGTGGGAACGTTTGGAACTTTCTGGAGACTTGAAGCACTCAGAAGGCAGGAAGAAGTGGGCCAGTTTGAAACTTCCTAGAGGCTTGAATAGCTTTAACCAAAATGTTAATAGTGATATGAACAATGAAGTCCAGGCTGAGGTGGTCTCAGATAGAGATGAGAAACTTGTTGGTAACTGGAGCAAAGGGACTTTTGCTGTGCTTTAGCAAACACACTGATATCTATTAGCCCTGCCCTAGAGATCTGTGCAATTTTGAAATTGAGAGAAATTATTTGGGGTATCTGACTGAAGGAATTTCTACCTGGCAAAGTGTTCAAGAGAAAGCAGAGCATAAAAGTTTAGAGATTTTGCAGCCTGAAATAATGCAATAGAAAAGAAAAACACATTATCTGGGAATAAATTCAAGACAGCTGCAGAAATTTTCATAAGTAATGAGGAACAGAATATTAATCACCAAGACAATGGGAAAAATGTCTCCAGGTCATGTCAGAGACCTGCTGTTTTCTGCCTAGGGAATGTATCTTAGTCACTCTAGCCATGGCTAAAATGGGGAAAGGTACAGTTCAGGTCATTGCTTTCAAGGGTGAAAGCCCCCAACCTTGGCAGCTTCCACGTGGTGTTGTTCCTGCAGATGCACAGAAGACAAGAATGGAAGTTTTGGAACTTCCACCTAGATTTCAGAGTGTGTATGAAAATGTCTGGATGTCCAGGCAGAAGTCTGCTGCAGGCGGAGAGTCGTCATGAAGAATCTCTGCTAGGGCAGTGTGGAGGGGAAATGTGGCTTCAGAGCAGCCACACAGATTCTTCACTGGGGAACTGTCTAGTGAAGCTGTGAGAAGAGACCCTCCATTCTCCAGACCCCAGAATGGTAGATCCACTGACAGCATGCTTCATACACCTGGAAAAGACCCAGACATTCAACACCAGCCTTGAAAGCAGCTGGGACAGGGGCTGTACCCTGCGATGTCACAGGGGCAGAGTTGTCCAAATATGTGAGAGCTTAATTCTTGCATCAGTGTGGTCTGGGTGTCAGACATGAAATTAAAGGAAATCATTTTGGAACTTTAAAGTTTAGTGGCTATCCCATTGCATTTCAAACTTGCATGGGGCCTATAGGTCCTTTGTTTTGGCCAATTTCTCCCATTTGTAATGGGTGTATTTACCAAATACATATACCCTCATTGTACATTGGAAGTAATTAACTTGCTTTTGATTTTACAGGCTCATAGGCAGAAGGGTCTTGTTTTGTCTCAGATGTGACTTTGAACTTGGACTTTTTAGTTACTGATGAAATGAGTTAAGACTTTGGGAGACTGTTGGAAAGGCATGATTGTGTTTTAAAATATGAGGACATGAGATTTGGGATGAACCGGAGTGGAATGCTATAGTCTGGCTCTGTTTGCCAACCCAAATCTCATCTTGAATTATGATCCTAATTGTAATCTCCAAGTGTTGAGGGAGAGATCTTGGGAGGTGGTTGAATCATGGGGGTGGTTCTCCCATGTTGTCCTTCTGATAGTGAATGAGTTCTCACAAGATCTGATGGTTTTGTGAGGGGTTTTCCCCCAGCTTCTCTCTGCACTTCTTTCATTCTTCTCCTTCCTGCCACCATGTGAAGAAGGACATTTTTGCTTTCCCTTCCACCATGATAGTAAGTTTCCTATGGCCTCTCGGCGCTGCAGAGGTGTGAGTGAATTAAACCTCTGTCCTTCATGAATTACCCAGTCTCACGTTTGTCTTCATGGCAGCTTGAGAACTTATTAATACACCCCTGAAGACAGTACATAAACTGAACCAGTATATATATGCCCATATTTCCTTTGATTAGCATAAATTGTTAATTATCTCATGAAGTATAATATTGGTCCTTGGATAAAGGGCTGATTGATTAGATTTGTCAAATCAGGAAAGAAGATTTACTCTTCAGAAAGCTCAGAACTTGTTATTTCGTGTTGCACAAAATCTCGAACATTCTTGAACAATAATAAAATAATATAATTTAATATAAATTTTATTTTTCAAAATGGATTAATGCATAAATAAATCTATATTTATTGGGCAATTATATGGCTTTACTATCTGGCCTTATTCTACTTACAATTATATTTAAAATTACACATGGTGTCATTTTGTTCTTGTTTTCCAAAGATGTTTACAATTTTATCCACATCATAATTTATTGAATTAAAGACTATGTCCCAATTTGGTATAATTTTAATATGAAACAAGTGATTGGGCTAACTTTTTAAGAACATGTCTTTCCAGAAGTCATAAAAACGCATCACCTCAGCTGGCTTCATCTATTTATTAAAGATACATTCTTTATGAAGCATTAGGGAAATCATCACTAGATAATACAAAGAAGTATTTCTGACTGGTGTATAGTGAAATTCTATAACTGGATAGTCCTAAAAATCACTTAGACGGTGTCATATATTTAATCTTTGAGTCTGGACTCAAAAAATTCAGTGCTCAAGGCAATCATGTGTTTGCTTATTGTTTTCTTCGGATCACTTTACTAAATGATACTCTTGTGACCTAAAAAAGTTGCATAAATATGTGTTCTTTTATTGTTTGACATAATACTTAGCTTACAGTAGGCATTCTGTAATTTCTTGCTTAAAGAGATAGTTATATTACTGGTGGAGAATAATAGGCTCTGGAAAAGTTTAAAAAACCAAAATCAAAAACTTATGGGTCCTTTTACTCTTTCCAAGTTAATTATTACTGTCTAATAACAAGGTAGACATTTGGGAGTAGGACTGGCCTCGACTACATTGAAACTATCACGAACTCACAGATGTACATATACATTTGTAACTATAAAATAGAAAAAATATATAGCAGGGTGTTAATTTTACTTAAGATTGAATAGTGGAAACAAAAAATTTCAGCATGATTTTTTCAGTTATAGACAAAGCAACTTTTTGTATAATGTCTGCATTGTCTTCAAATTAAAAATAGGAATACTTATATAAGTTCCTAATTTTTATTTAGTAAAGAATAATTCAAGAAGTTCACAATTGAGTCAGATATTTGGCATTTAATCTGTGCAAAAACAAAGTACCTCTCAGTTAGAAAGTGCTTTCTTTCTTTTACCTAAACCCTACATTTTAAGTCTTACATCTAATTGGGTGCATTCTAATATAATGAGGTTTTGACTTCTATACTGTCACTTCCAGTTTTGAATTGTGTGCCACTTCCTTCCAGTTATATTACTATGTATTAAAAGTTTAATGCATTCTGGGCATTTCTCAAATGCTATTTTTTAAGTTGTTGTATAGCCCAAATAAGAACTCATGAATTTCTGTGATATCACTGACTTTATGATCATTGCCTATTTATACAGCATTCTGAACACTTCTCTCCCACAACAGTAATATAATGTTTTTAATAAAATGTAGCTAACAGTGACCTGTACACTGCTTCCAGCTGAAAATTTCCTTTATTCTCATAAAGTATGATAAATCTCTAAGGTAATTTTTGAACTATTCACTTTTTAAACATATGTGCCTTGGGAACTCCTTTTATCTGCAGTATAATAAAGGAAGTATAACTCTGATAAACTTCCACTTCCATTCATCATATTAGAGGATTATTGATTGAATCTATAGTTTCAGCTGTTTCTTTGTTTTTATATCAAGAACATCAATAAATGAAACTACTACTGGTGAACATCTCAGACTACTACACAAAAACAATTTAGACACCAAGAAAATTAAAATATCTTTAGAGTGAACTGTGGAATTAGAGGAAAAATCCTCTTTGGGGTAAAAAAAATAGATTAAGGAGTTTCAAATTTTCGATATGATTGTTGACAAAGGTTATCTTCTTGGCAAAAGTTTAGTGAGCTTCTGAACCTTCTCCTAAGCCTACGTATGCACTTCCTTGTAAAATCCAGTTTTGGCCAAGAACCTTGCTAAATCAGTTTACCAAGAACTCCCGATTCTTGACATCTGATTATCTTAGATATCTAATGGGGTTTTTCATCCTCCACCATCCTCCAAATGATATGTGATCACTCTGGTTTATCTTCAGAAAGAATCTTGTTAGGTCTCTTTAGCCAGAATCTTCCTCATTTGGTTTAGATACTCGTCCCCTCCAAATCTCACGCTGAAATGTGATCCGCAGTGTTGGAAGTAGGGTCCGGTGGGAGGATTTTTGATCATAGGGGCAGATCCCTCAAGATTGGCTTGGTGCCATCTCCTTGGTGATGTGTGAGTTTTCACTCTATTACTTTACAGGAGAGCCGGTTATTTTAAAAAGCCTGGCACCTCTCTTCTCTCTTGCTCCTTTTCTCACCACATGACATGACTGCTCCCCCTTTGCCTTCTGCCATGAGAGAAGGCTTCCTGAGGCTTCAGCTTAAGCCAAGGAGATGCTGGTGTTTTGGTGGTATAGCCTGTAGAACCATGAGCCAAATAAACTTATTTTTTTAAAATAAACTATCAAGTCTCAGATATTCCTTCATAGGAAAATAAAACATACTTACACATTACTTTACCCTTGATTTTTTTCTCTTAGTGATTTTCCATCTCCTGACACCCTCTTCTCTACTGTTTCTTGGCTATAAATTCCCACTTGTCCATGTCGTATTAGGAGTTAAGCTCAATCTTCCCCTCCTTACAGATCTATCACAATGATCCTGATAAAGTTCGCCTTACAGTGCTTTAACAATTATCACTCACTAATTTTTTTGTTTAACACTACAGTATGGTATTCAGGTCTTTTTCTAAATTGAAACAGAAACAAGAAACACTGGGATTGTTGAGTCTCACACAATAAATAGCATGATTTATTTTGGTTCTCTTCCTAAATATAGTGCAATACTGATGGGCATTTGAGAATGTTTTAGGTCGACCAACTAAAATAAAATTAGCCCTCAAATATATGTACTTAGTGGAAAGGATCTGGTTATGTATAAAAATTAACTAACAAGACAAATTAATATATGAAAATATAATTATCATAATTACTTTTAAACACTTTTACTTGCCTCTATGCATTTCAAATATACAGTAAACTTACTATTTATTTTGTATTTCAAATACATAAAAGTAAATATAAGATTTATATTTTTGCTAAACATATATAATGATCAAATGAAGTTTTACTGTTACTTTTCGTATCTTATTTCAGACACAGCTAACAAGTACAAATTCATACTATGAAGTTGTTTTTAGTTACCTAATGAGATCATTTGTAACTAAAGATTTACTCTGTGCTCAAATGTTTTATATAAATAAAGTAGTTTTTATTTTAACTTTTGTTTAAAGTTGAAGGGTGCACGTTCAGGTTTGTTATGTAGGTTGATAGTGTGTTGTAAGGGTTTGGTGTACAGATAATTTTGTCACCCAGGTAATAGTAACTGGGATTACAGGGATTACAGGTGTGCACCACCACACCTGGCTATTTTTTTTTTTTTTTTTTTTTTTTTTAGTTTTAGTGGAGACAAGGTAATTAGCAGAGTACTCAGTAGGTGTTACAGTTTTTTAACCTTCATCCTCCCTCAACCCTCCACCTTTAGGTAAGGCCCCAGTGTCTATTATTGCCTTCCTTATGTTCATGTATACTTAATGTTTAGCTTCCACTTATAAATGAGAATATGTGGTACTTGATTTTATGTTCCTGCATTAGTTTATTTGGATAATAACCTCCAGCTCCATCCATGTTGCTGTAAAGAACATGATTCCCTTTCAGTATTATTGTTTTAAACACATTATTTTTTATATTGCAGTGTTTTTCTAGAGTAAGTTCTGTATCTCTTTTCTATAAGAGAATGATCAACCTCTCCTTCATCATCTTATTGACCAGGATCATCTTGCTGACCAGGAGAACAGGTGCATGAAGAGTCCTTAAAATTTAATGCCATGTCTGTATTTAATACTCTTAAATGGTAATACATACCACCTTACAATACAAGAAAGGGCAGAGAAAAAAAATACAAATATTATCATTACTGCAGTCCACAGAGGAAAAAGCAGAGATGAGGTAAAATGTAGCTTATTAAAAGTAAACCATTAAAATGGTTTCACCTCTAGTGTAGGGATTAAGTGTAAGGACTCTGGGGCCAGGCTGCCTGATATCACTGTTCTTAGTGGAACACTTAATAGATATGTGATCATGGCAAGTCATGCAGTTCTTTAGTTATTTCTGTCTCTTTAAATACAAAATGAAGATAGTAAATTAAATACATATTTGTCGATGGTGCCATGCCAAGCTATAATGAAATCTGAGGCAAAAGAAAAAAGTCAGTACTACTGATCCTTCCTTTCTTTAAAATCTTGACATTTTGTTTATCCTGGATTTTCTTACATTATATTTTAAATGTTGCATTAAAATATTTATCTTGCTGACTGATCTTTTGGTGATTTGTTACATTGCCACCAAGATGAGTACCTCACTTTACCACCCAGGTTCTGAACCGGTCTCCTTAGATTGTCCAAATATTTGGATAAGTTAAAATGTGTAAATCATTTGCAATGAGGACTATCATGCACTAAGAATGATAAACATAATTATTAAAATTGTGATGAGATTAAAATTTTTATGCATATAAAAGTGGTCCAAAAATGTTAGCCATGTTGGCCAGGCTGGTCTTGAACTTTGGACCTCAATTTATTGGCCTGTCTTGGCCTCCCAAAGTGATAGCTATTTGTTTTCTATTAGTGTTTTTTGACCCCAATTTTCTGCATTTCTACCTTCTTGTGTGTGTAGTTTATTTTTTGTGAGAAGTTTAAGTTCCGTTCTCACTTTCTTTTGAGCATATTCTATATCAGTCGCTTTTCAATGGCCCAGTCTGTATTTTCCGGCTTCCAAAAGGGTGAAAGAAAAATAAGGGGGTGGAAAAGGGTTCCAGCTCCTGGAAGTTATTTTAGCTATAGTGGACGAGGCATGCAACAATAGGGGAGATAGAATGGTTGCCTGCCTCTTTGTCTGCACCTCTGTAATCAGAAGCAGCAATGAGTAATTAGAACATAGATCTGTGGTATTTGGACAACAGGGTCCATTTTTCACCCTCCACACATTTCCTATCAACCTCTGACCTCTGCAAGCTATGTGCAAGCTGCACGGGCAACATTTGCACAGCTTTCTGCCTAGAAACTGAGGATGAGGGAGGGATAGATAGAAAGCTGCTACTGCATTAAGACCTCAAAATTACTGTCCAAGTCTTCCCCCAGAAGTTGCTAGCCTTCAATAGACCCCAGAGTTTCAAAAGAGTTAAATCTAACAGATTCTGCCAGTACAATAGTTGTTTAGCTGGGGAGACAGATTTCTGGTGCTTCCTACTATGGCATCTTCCTAGAATCCTCCTAGGCTGACTGTATCTTAATTTTAACTTATTTTATATTTTGTTTCTAGTTTGGGCTTTCTCTCTTTGTACTCATTCATATTTAAGGATTTTTGAAGGTAAAGACTTACAATATGCCTTAGTTTAACAAGATCATATTTATGCAAAAGCAAGTGCATAGCAAGTGCAAAGCAAGGACTTAATAGCAAACATTTTTTGAAGCCCTAAGGAAAACCTATGCATGAGTTCCGTGAAGACTCTATATCAGAAGATATGGGTAAGAAGCAGTCAGTAGACTATGAACTCATTGCTTATAATACAAAGAAGTAAAAATACTAACTCTATAATTCAATGTTTCTCAAATTTTATTTCCAAACAGAAATGCTCATCCTCATCTGGTGCACTTCTTCCAAATCCAAAATCAAAGGAACCTTCCCAGAAATTGTGAATCAGACACCTACAGAGTATATATACACTTTTATTTTATATAATCTTTCAGAGTATAAAATACATGCTAAATTTTAAAAGTTGTTTTAGTATTGGACACATTTATGGATTGTCTGAAATGGCTTATTAAATAACTAACTAATGGTAATAGGCTACTGCGATTTTTGTAGTAATGTAAATAGATTCAACATATTAAAGCACAATCAGGTATGTGATATGGTCACATTTGAATACATTTGTAGAAGGAGTATTTCTCAGTAATGCAAATCAAATTTATGTGATTAAAGGCATAGTTATTGTGCAATCAAGTAAGTACATATAAAATGTTTCCATATTAAAATGCATACAGATATTATTTATTTAGAAGTACCTTGGTACAATTATGTTATTTTTCTAGAAAAAATATTCCAACCTGTAGTTGTGAGTCACAGATTTATTTTCATACCAAAGAAAAAATATTAGAAATTTAAAAGCAGAGACATTGAGAAAAAGTATATAAAACTAGTAAAGCCAAAGACTTATTTTTTTCTTGAACATAAAACATTATATAAACATTAATTTCCACACTCTCTTCCATATTTTAGGGCCCTATAAAGAATTATTATAGATAGTTTATATTAGCCATAATTATGGCCTAGCCATTAGGTTGGTGCAAAAGTAATTGTGGTTTTTGCCATTTTAAGTAATGCCCAGAACCGCAATTACTTTTGCATCAAGGTATAATAATTCCCATGGCAACCAGTAAAATGTAAATTAAAATGATAATGATCCGGTTAATTTTTTATTGAAGAGCTAATTCTACTAAAAATCTATTTGAAACTATTGCTGATAATTTGGTATGAACACAGGTTTTTTACAAGACTATATTGATGCTTTGCTTAATGAAAACAGTTTACTGTCTTTTAGTCAATTAAAAATAATAGAACCAAAATGCCGTATTGTAACCACCTAAGACTATTTTTATAATAATATAGAGTGTATGAAAAAGGTCAATAATTAAAGACTAAAATAATCGTCTTAGAGCTAATAAACATTTTACTAAGGTATCAGATTATATTTTAAATTAATTTTATATTCCTTGCTTTAAAAGATTAAATTTGCTACTTTAATAATATTATAAATTATTTATTTATGTATGTGTTTATTTATTTATTTTTGAGATGTGATCTCACTACAATGCCCAGGCTCGTTTTAAACTCCTGGGCTCAAACATTCCTCATGCTTCAGCCTCCAAAATAGCTGAGATTAGAGGAGTGAACCACTTTCCCCAGCTCAAAGTTATAAATACTTAAGTAAGGAATTCAGATGCTTTTTAGTCTTATTTAGCACTTCTGTATCATATTTAGGATCAAATTTTCTGAAATTATTAATGCATTAGCCTATTATAACACACAGTGACTTAGTTTAGTTAGACATGCTGAAATAGGTAAGCACACAAAATTTGCAAATATTAGTAGGTTTGGATTTTTTTTTAGGTACTTACATTGTGAAACACCTTATTAAATGTATTTCTACATTTTGTGTATGGATGCTCATAATCAGAAGAAATCCAAATACATCTGTGTGATGATTGAAAAATAAATAGAACTGTGGTTTCTTTTGAGCTGAAGCCCTGCTTCTTCCCAGCTGGGACTTTTAGCTCAATCAAAACAAAAGGGATGTTCTGGAGCGAGAATTAAAGAAATCTTCTGAGTGTTTTTAGACACACTGTCTGTGTTAACCCTTTTCAAGTTTCAAGTTTTAGATCCCTCTTGCTCCCACTCCAAAAGTGTTCTAGGGGAACTGTAATTCTTTTTTCCATTTCCAGAATTTTCTGTTTTTCCAAACAAGTGCCTTATCTGTCAACAATGCAAACTAAGCCACCAAATTTAAAGCAAAAATAACAGCCGATCCTTTCTAGCCTACACTTCAGAATATTAAATTCTAAGTGTGTTGTGAGAAACTCATTTCAACAACCAATTACTGCTTCAAAGACACAACGAAGAATAAGTAAGAAAGCATCATCAACCTCACATTTCTAAAGTATATGTGCTCTGTGTGAGCCAAACCCCATGAAGCGTTGAACCAAACAACCACAGCAGGTTCCTATCCTCTTGGTTATTCGGCATTAATTTCTTAATGCCTGGTTGGTCTTGCTGATGAGTGGCCTCTATCTCTCAGGTATTCTGCAACATTGATTTCCAGCCTTGGAGTGAATTATTTGTTCGTTTTCTCTTTGCATGATTTAACACAGTTGGATTGTTATAAAGAGAGGGAGAGGGAAGAAAGCTCTTGAATAGATTTGCCCTACTTGAGGCTTTCTGTTTAGTAATACTGATGTGAATATACATGTTTTTCAAAAGATTGCTGAGATTTCTTCCAGCTATAAAGCTCTAAAATTTTGCACTGAACTACCAAATAACTCTAATTAATAACTTTCATAGCCAACATATACGGTTTATAATTAGGATCACAGTAATAAAATATTTTCAGTGGATATAAAAAGTCCTTCCAGCCAAAATGTGTTTTTCTTCAAAAATTTTACTAGTAGAAATGTTTTATTAATGTGTTTTTCCAAAACGCTTCCTAAGCAAGTTCAAAATCTCTTTTGAATGTTTGCTATCTTATAATTTAGTGCAATCGCTTTGAGCAAAAGTGTCACCTTTCAATATATTGGTATTCTTATCTAATATAATACTGAATTAGTGCTCTAAATTTCTGGTACTACACCCGAATAGCACATAAGCATCAGTAATTTGTTAAATATCTGAAAAAATGGTGATCTGATTTAAAATCATTTAGCAACAAAAACAATACACATAGTGAACAGATAGTGGTTATTGCTGAGTCATAGCCATCTTATTATTAACATTCCTGCTTTCATCATCTAGTCATCAGTATCTTCATCAATATTTAAGAAGTTTGGCATAAAAATAACTTTATCACACAATTTTAAAATTATTATTTGTGATGAATACTTTTAATTCGAAATTACAACTCATAGAAACATATATAAACATACAAAAGTTATCTAAAAGGATCTTAAATAAATTTACATAGTAACTTAATAACCTCTGAAAGACCTCTCTAGTGAAACACATAATGAATTTTTGTATCTATATTCAGTTAGTAATTTTCCCAATGTCTCCCCAAATATAGTTCTCCTCTCAAACATGTCAGTTGAGTATTTAAATGTGCACACATATGTCTAAGCATTAAGAATGGTAAAATAAGACCTAGTCTGTATTTCATATTCATGGGATACGTATTGTGCAGATTTAGATTAAAACATGAAAGACTTTTAGATAAACAAAAATGTAAAATATCTTGATAGTTTCAGATAATTTGCTTAATGTTATCAAAGGTAAATTATATTAATTTGGATGTTTCCCATATTTAAATGTTCCTCGAAAATGTTCTAATATTAAGTTTTCTAAAGTCAGTGTCAAATATTTTTTCAGATGAATGAACCTTAAAACTTTTCCTCGTAAAACAAATTCAACAAATTCAGATTTTTGTGAAGAACTGGAAATCGAGTAAAATGGAATATTATGCTGAACATGCAGAATAATACAGTCTCCTCTTATCTGCAGGAAATACATTCCCAGATCCCCAGTAGATGCATGAAACAGCAAATACACTATGGAATACTATACAACCATAAATAGGAAAAAGACTGTGTCCTTTGCAGGGGCATGGTTGAAGTTGGAAGCCATTCTCAGCAAAATAACACAAGAACAGAATACCAAACACCACATGTTCTCACTTATAAGTGGAAGTTGAATGATGAGAACACATGGACACATTGTGGAGGCAACAACACACACTGGGGCCTGTCATCAGTGTGGGAGGCAGAAGAGGATCAGGAAGGATAGCTAATGAATGCTGAGCTTAATACGTCCGTGATGAGATGATCTGTGCAGCAAACCACCATGACACAAGTTTACCTCTGTAATAAACCTGCACATCCTGCACACGTACCCCTGCACTTGAAATAAAAGTTGAAGAAAACAAAAAAGAAATTAATAACAGATAGTACTGAACCCTATATGCACTATATTTTTTACATATACATGCCTACTTATAAAACAGTTGAATTTATCAGTTAGACACAGTAACAGGTTAACAACAATAAATAATGATAAAATAGAACAATTATATAAATATGCCAGCATCACTATTCTTGAGCTTTGAGACTATTATTAAATAAAATAAGGATTACCTGAACACAAGCACTGCAATTTCACAAGTTAGTCTGATAACAGATGGTTACTAAGTTGCTAACACAAGCAGGTAGCCCAGGCAGCATGGATATCCTGGATTAATAAATAATTGAAGTCCCCAGAAGGACAGAGCAGGATGATGCAATATTTGATCATGCTGCTCATAACAACATGCAATTTTAAACTTTTGAGTTGTTTACTTCTAAAAGTTTTCGTTCTGTTATTTTCAGACTCTAGTTAACAGCAGCTAACTGGTACCAAAGAAAGCAAAAGTTCAGATAATGGTGGACTACTGTATTAGCTTCATCATACAGTCAGTTGGTCAACTCACTTTTAAAATTTCATAAAATAGGGTAGTAATAAAAAATTTCAAAGGAGTACTTTGTCATCTGGTGAACATTCTATGCTAAATTCTAGATCTTAAAATAGGGAAATTATCATTGTGACCTGATTCATTTTCAAGCTACTGAAAATACCAACCAAAAAAATTAGATAATTAGGATCTCAAAACCTTCTGCATTTTTTGCTTAATTTGTCAAATTTCTGTATCATTTGAACATATTTCATCCAAAAATATTAAGTTAATACTAGTTTTAAATGGCCTATTAACATATGCAGGGAGCTTCAATTGTTTTAAAAAATGTTAGTCAATTTGCTTACAAATTCAGATTACCCCCAATTATGATGATGATGATGAGGACATCTACAATAAAAACAGCAACAACAACAACATAAATAACAAGAAGCCTCTAAAAGTAGAAGCACCTGTGTACTTTTCTATCTGGGAAGGACATGTGTAGAAGGGTGTAGAGATGAAAGAGAGAGACTCATAAACAGATCCATCATAGCCCTGTTTTATAATTATAGATTTATTAAAATGAATTTAGTTTTTAATGGTCAGTCAATATGCCAAAGAATATTTCTAATTATCCTGCAAATTGTTTGCATCTGTGACTAATCCTACTGCACTACATCTTTGCCAATCAACTCACACCATTTCTGAATACTGCTTATTTATATTTCTGTCAATGTTCACTGGTATTTTACACTGTACACCCACACTTTTTCTCTTTTGCAATTATTTTACAAGTAATTTACATACCTATCTATTGCTTTTCTACTGAAAATTATATGGAATTTGAATCACATGTTACAGTATCAGAAGAAAATTGGGTTGTGCTTAGTTTATTCTTGCTTTTAGCTTTAGAAACCTAGAGGTCATTTATTTATACAGTTAAAATTTAAGAATATAATTAAAACATTCAATAAAATGGGTGGTATTTGACTCTTTTTAAGTCAGCATGTGAGGAAACTATAATGTAATGTTCTGAAATGTATCATCCACTATAGGATCTGACAATGGTGTGTATGGATAAAAAGAAAGGCATTATTTTAGATGATCTCACTAAAGTCCTTTGCAAATCTAAAATTCAAGGAAAAGAAAATCAAAATTTGGTATTAATAACTAAATAAAACCTTCCTGTGGGCACCTATCCTTTCAAAAATGGAATAAAAAGATATCTTTATACTAGGCAAAATAGATCTATAAAGTGCTGCTTTATGCTTACAGAGTATGATGGGTAAGCAAGCCATGCTGCTACTTGCTAAAGAAATGGCACTTATTTCAAAATTTCTGCCATTTTTTGCCATTACTAATAGATAAAATCTTTATGGCTGTGAATAGATAGATAAGTTTTTGTAAAGTTCCTTCATAATGTTTGGGATATAAAAAAACTGTACAGAATTATGTTTGGCACAGGGAAAAACAGACCAGAGTAAATTAGCAAAGCTAAGAGGAATGTAGACACAACCCCAATAATACAGGTTGAGAGAACAATGAGAAACATTTCTAGTTAGAGATGCTCTGTAGTTAGGATGGCCATGGAACTTTCAAGAACAGGATATCTATTATTGTTTTCCTATCTTTTAAAGAAAAAACTTGCTTATGAATGTAAGCCCTAAATCTTAAGCAAATCTTTCCATAGAGATGAATATTAGAATTTTTTTTGGAAGGGCTAGGTCCAGAGTTGTTTCAGTGGAACAGAAGAGTGACAAAAAGAATTAGTACATCTGAAGTGAGCTATAATAAATATGAAATATTCAGTGGAAGTAGAAATTAAAGTAAAGGTCACTCAGAAGAAGGTAAGTTTACTCTGAATATCCTTAAAGATAATAAAGGTAATGCTGGCTTTCATTCTAAAAACAGGTGATTGCATCGCAATGAAGACAACTGTAAAAGTGAAATTTTATTATAAATAATTCTGCCCTGAGTGCAAACAGAAAACATTTGTGGCATCTATTCTTCATAATCAGGTAGAATTATTATAGGTTTTTGGTTTTAGGAGAATCGATCTTTTATGACTATGTATTCTTTCAGTTCAGACATTCTAAAATAAGGCCATAGAATGGGTGCATAAGAAATTTCAATTATAATGAGCCATTACAGTTCAGAGAATTATGACTAGTAATGATTTCATATATGAAAGAGTCATGTAAGAAATCTAATTCTCTGACCTCTCTGGTCACTGCCCACATCACACACACTTTGCTGGCCTATCTGGCTTCCTTTATTTCCTTAACTGATACCAGTATATATACAATCACTTCCACAGGCACACAGCTGGCCAAAACAAATCACAGGGTCAAAGCATAACAATGCTGTGAGAAAGAATATTCCTCCTATGGTGATGCGGAAGGGTCCTTGCTGAACTTACCAACATTCTGATATAATATGAGTTTGGGGATTTCTTTTTTAACAATATATGTCTTATATACGTTTTTTGGTATATTTTATTTTGTGTCCTCTTGAAGGCCGAAATTTCAGGAGAAGCTCATATAATTAGCTTACTTACTCCCAAGATGCATTTAGAAATGTCATTTACCTTTATTTACTTACTTTGAGGGAGGCAAATCTAGCCAAATGGAAGCTATGCTAACAATGCAAAACATTGCTAAATTTGAATGTGAACACATTTAATAACTACCTCTCTAAATGTTTGATATGACTTTGTTTTCATTTTTTTAAGGAAATACTCTCTAAAGTTTTTTTCTAAAAATATATCCCACTCCTAAGCTAATACATACATTCAGTTTAACAATCTTCTCAAGTCAGATAGTTTTGACCAGGGCTTTGAGAAACATATTTTTCAAGCAAAAAGTTATCAATTTTATTTATATTACTTAAATCTGTTGTTAATACAATAATGAAGATACACATCTACCTGATAACAATGGTTACCAGATAATAAATCACCAAGCTGATTATATGTCTGCTCTCAAATTTGACTTTTTGATCTTTTGTAAGAGCAACACATTCTCAATACATGTTTGTCTTCATTTATAGAGTTATGGTAAAAATAACTATTTTATATGTTTTTGTGTGAAAAAAGGGCAAAGATGTAAAATTGTGAGCACTAGTGAATGATGCTGATCATTTGCATAATTATGGTTATTATTATTATTACAATTTAGCATTTGTCAACTTCTGAATTTTAGTTAGGGATTCTGCTGAGCAACTTACTAAGTTCCCTGTATTTATGCATTACATCACAAGAAAAATACAAAATGGTTTTTTAGATAGGTATTAGTACTAGGTACTAGGTAGTACTTTAGGTAGGTATTAGTACTAACCTCATATATAAATAAACAGGTAGAATGGAGTTAGTAGGCCAACTAGACACAGATAGCTCATGGTGAGAGAGAGTTCTCTGAGAGCCTCATTAGAATGTCTCCAGGGCAGAGTGTGTAATATTTAGCTCAGGAGCAGCCACTACCCTACTTTCTGTCCTTGCGTATATCAATAATCAGACAGCCACTACCAATTAATCAGAGTTTACATACAATTTGAAATGTGTTTATCATCTGGCTCTGAAATGATATAGTTCACAGAATAAACAACTTTGTATAATTAGTAACTTGACCACCAGCTTTAGCCAATCCTCTTTCTCTTCTGGTCTAGGTCCGGATGAGATTTTACAATCAGGCTACTCATGGAATGGTGAAAGAAAAAAATCAATTTAGCCATGCATGTGGGGGACAGGGGTCCACATGTACCACCATATTTTAAAATATGCTCTCTAGACACTGATATTAGGTGCTGCTGATGTACTCTATCATCACTTTAGGATTAGGAAAGTTTGGAATGGATAAAAATAGTTGAAATAGTTAAAAAGGAGATAATGGGTTATTTATTAAATTATTTTGTGCAGTTAAAAAAAGAAATAAACAGTGGACAAGTCAATAATGTCTATTCTAGGAAAATAAGAAAATTTTTCATACAATTGGAAGACCAAAGGAGAAGTCCAAATAAGGCTACTAAAAATGCTTAAACTACAGAATGAGAATCTGAAAACATTGCAGAAGTAGTAACAAAGCTGTCAAGAATACCATTGAAAACAATACTTAACATCTTTGTTTTTCTTATTTAACTTCATTCGCTAAACAAAAATAGGATGGTATACTTGTGTAAGCATATGGAATGTCATGAAATTGGCATTTAGATTAAAAGAAAGAGACTATGAAAAGACTGGGGCTCAGGAATTTCTGCAACATTAGAACAACGTATTGCCTGTTCTCTTTATCATAGCAATTAATGAATGCCGTCTTAAAAAGGATAATGCATCTCAATCTGTTTGTTATCATGAGGATCCCAGGAAAAATCAAGAATTTTGCTACAGATACTGCTTGTATACCTATTAAATGCTGTACAAACAGTACCCAAATTAAGAGAAAAAGGTACATGATCCCTCGAATATGCACAGAACACATCGTAGACAAATACAAGTCTGCAGGCAGATACTTTTGCACCCTACATCACATACACTCAACTGCCTCTAGTTTCAGTTTTGGCTGCTTTAGACAGGTTCATGTGAACTCTGATTCACCAACAGCTGATGGCATCCTGCTTCCAGCAACATTGTAGCTGTGGGTCTTTTCACTTTCTCACACAGGGATTTCAGCCAAGTGTCAGAACATGGGAGTCATGGATGAATACATCTCAGAAATGAGAGGTAGCTACAGTCTACAGATAAACAATTCTAGGTGGCAAATTGCACTTGCCAATGGTCCCAGAGAAAATGAACTTATGTTATGTACCATAGCAAGTTGGGTAATGACAACATTATACCAAATTTTCCTCCTATTTGTCTTACTATACTTGATTCCTACTTCTTAAGATCACTTCCAAATAAAAGTAATTACCATCAAAGAACAAACTATCTACATCCGAGTTTTTATCTTCAGTGCTGTTTTTTGAAAACCCAAAATAAATCAGAGGATATTATATTCACTTGGATCACCAGTGGTGCTCTCTCTTGCTCTCATTCTGTTTCCTTTTTTTAAAATTTTTATTTTTTCGATGTAGAGCAAAAAATTATCTAGTTCTATCTTAATTCCTGTACCACTAAGTACAAATGAATAATATATATATTCCTTAAATAGGCACCCATTTCAACACATTAAATAAGAATAGAAATACTGGGATAATTATTATATTGTCCCTATTCCTCAACCCCCATGCCAGCCCTGCATATGCTTATTTAACCCACTGCAGCATAAGCTTTTATGTCTTCCCCCATCACACCAAAGCATGGAAGAATTTTTTACATCGTTATATGTGTCTGTGACATTCTGAAGGAGCTCACTTCAGTGGCAAACATTACAACTTGTCAAATAAAACTTACGTGTATGATGTTTGGCTCCTGTACATCTTAGATACAAACTATCAGATGTTGCTCAATCCTACTACTGGCCATGTACAGAGATGAGGAACACTTAGGGAGCACATAGTCAACTACTGTATAGATAGAACCAGAAAAATATGGTCCATAGGCGAAATCCAGCGCACCAATATTTGGTAAAAACGTTTTATTGGAAAAGAGCCACACTCATTTGTTTATGTATTGACAATGGCTGCTTTCACACTACAAAAGCAGAGTTTCGTATTTGCAGCAGAGATTGTATGGTATAATAGCAAAAAAAATATTTACTAGCCATCCCTTTAAAGAAAATGTTTGCTGACACCTGTCCTACCCTATGACTCTGGAATCGTGTGAAACAAAATATTAATTTTGTTTCTTCCTATCAACTTCTATGGTATATTAAAAGAAACTATGGATTTATATTGTATTCCTTGATCAAAAAGTATAAAATCACTTATCCTTAATAATGAATTTGCAGCACGGACACTTTTGAAATATTTATAAAACACAGGACATTCCAACAAAGAAGTAACAATGCCTGATTAAAATGTCACTATCCCTGCTCCAGGAGCTGTGTGAGAGCACTGATCAGATCTCTCAAGAGAGGATCTGCTTTTGGTGTATAGTTAACTGACAGACTATACTTACTACATGTTCAGTACCCAAAATACATACAAGCCAATCCTGAGATTGCTCCCAGTTGATGGCTGAGTTCAGTATGGATGCTGGAGTGGTGCTCTTAAATCAGATGGTCTTTGCTCCAGGGCTTCTTATCCAATTGGCGAAGTGTTTCTCAGAATTTCACTGCAAACTGAATCTCTTCCTAGCTAGCCCTCTTTACCTTCTCCTCTGCTCTGTCAAGGGGGCCTGTATTGTTTTCTGAATGCTCTCTTTCTCTGCCTACCCGTGTGTCCTTTTTAACCTAAAAAAGGAATTTCAACACATTCCCCATCTTGGCATCTAATTTTGGAGAACCTGAATTTACATACCTGCTCTGTTCTTGTTTCCATTTGCTATGTTTTATTATCTATCCCACTCAAGTAATATATAACACCAAAATAAATTATGATTGGAGAATAATGGTTTCTGAAAATTATTTATGTGGTTATAGCTTGGAATAGTTATAGAATCAGGAAATCTGTTGGGATATCATTTTTCAAAAGTGTCATGTTTCTATACATCTTCTGAGAAGAGACATTACTCGGCTGCATTTTTCTGAACTACATTTTCAAGGCTAGTAAACAGCCTTGAAAGTTAGGGGTAGTTTCTCCACGTGGGGCACATAGCAGATTTGACTGCTGTCCAAGATAGTAGAGATAATCTTTCCCTCTGGTGCAAGCACCGAGTAGGTTTTCCAGAAGCCCTTTTAAAAGATGGAGTTTCCTAAGTTGATGTTTCTTCTGTTGTGCAAAAACCAACAATGTGTGCAGCATCTACCTGGGTGGCTCCACATTCGCCCCATAGAACCTAGGAGGCAAGGAGAACCAAGGAAGTCATGCTGTTTGCTGTGCTAAAGAAAGGAAGTCTTTAGTCTTCAGTCTTTTGCCTGAATCCATGCAACTATGGCAGAGTAGCTTGCTAGCATGCAGAGTTAGAAGCTCAAAGTCTTCACAGTTCTTGACAACATCTAGTCAATTAAAAAACAGAGAGAGGCTTTTTTTTTTTTTTTACAAAATTATTGAATTTTAAATAAATAACCATTAATGTCCTTTCCTCAAATACAAGTTTTGCTATCTTACCTCTGTGATAGGTAAATAATTTTGATTGCAAAGTACATTTTAAAATTCAACAGACTTGTTAAGACCATTTTGGGTTGCTGCCAGAGAATTCAAGAGAGAAGGAAAAAAGCATTTTCCTACAAATCTATGTAGTTATATTTTCAAACTATTTTTATCAACAAAGAACCCGTTGATTTAGGTAAATAAATCACTTGAGTATTCTTATTTCTCCAAAATCCACATGATTATTTTAGATGAAAGCAGATCTGTGGTTTAAACTTTGGCTCTGTCTGGCATTGGAAAAATGACTGACAGGATCTGGCACCTCATATAGAAGCCTCCTCATTTACCCTTTAGCACTTTAGCTGTCTGTATGTTCAGCTCATGTTCAGCTATGATGATTATTTTATGCTAATAAAGTAATATTATGTAGTTTATACCAAGACAGGAAAAAGCAAAATGAGCCTGGAGAGGACTCTGCAGCTGTGTGGATTGACTGTATGTGGTCCTTGGGGGATGTGATTATCAGACAACTGGATCATCATTAGGATAATTAGTGTACTTGGCAACTGCATTAGTGGAATTATTGTCATTGCTCACAGCTTGTCAGTGCAATGTTTTCTGATTTGCTAAGATTTGTTTTTATAAATGAAACTGACCATATGAGTGAAATCAAGAAAAGTAAATACTTCCGTTATCTGTATTCAGTCAATTTAAGAACTGATACATAGCAAGTGAATAATTTTAATCCTAAAGGGGTATTTTCTGAAACTAAATGGTTCAATTTTAACCGCCCTGGAAGTAAATGTATGGAATTAAAACAAAATGTATTATTGTTTATGAGCAAATTGTCTGTTTACATTAATTTTTTTTATTACCCACTGTAAGTCAGTTGTTAGAAGGGAAATGCTGAGGCCAATCTTAATTTATCTCTCCCAGTACTTTGACAACCAGTGGGCCTGCAATGATTATCCACTAAATACCCTCCGCTCTGCCTTCTCTTTTGGAAGAAACCATATTTTGAAAAGTATGAAATAAATACCAGCAGGTTTTTAGTGCTCAATACTGCTTTTTTTGTTGGTTTTGAAAGACTGAATTTCTGATTAATGTTACCTGATCTCAATAATTCTGACAACCAATGACAATGCAACCCTGGCTGTTCAGGTTTGGCAAAGCTCACCATTTCTATGCTAGAGAACTACAACCTTGATCCACACGATGTTTATGACTGTTTCCATTAGACTTAATCTTGAAGCACAAAACTCTTCTGTTTATTTCCAGTTTTGCTTCTGTCAGGAGATTGATCAGACAAGGTCATACTATATGGAAACTCAGGTTTTCCAATTCTCTTCATCAAGTTTACCTCTGACTTCCAACAAGAAGGTGGAAAAACTGAGTATGTGTCTTTACTGAAACAATTTAAATTATTGATGACAGTCTTACTATTTTTTGTCATGTAGATTTGGATCTCATATTATTCTACACACTTTTTTACCACGTACATATGCATATATATACACGCTTTTTACCATATATATGTATGTGTGTGTGTGTATATGTGTGTGCTTTTTTTAAAAAATTTCTGCTGTCTCCACAGAGTAGCCAGTCTCAGAAAGTCATAGAGTCGACCATATCCAAGAGTCTGTGAAATACAACAACAGGATTCAGTAATATCAACACTCACTCCTCAAATTTATTATCTTTTTTATGAAATATTTAAAAATGTTATTTATTGGATTTCCCCCTAGAAATGTAATCCAGCATGTGTAATTTGAAAAATATTTAACAATTTTTATCCAATAAATAAAGATTACAACAAATTAATACATAAAATGTTAAATATTTAGAGAGTATATTCAGAAATTTATAAAAGCTTGCTAAAGGAAATAATATTTATTTTAGCTTCAAAGAAAAATAACAGAAGTAAGGTATCAGAAAACTATTCAAAGTATAACTCATAGATGACAAATAGTATAGCTCATGATAAAAATAAAATTGAAAGCAAGCATATGACATAATTTTCTCAAACAGGAAAAGGGACAAAATTTTTTCAAGCATTATTGAAATGCAACACATTTTTCACTTTCTCTTTTTCACTCCTGAGTTTTACCATTCTTTATAAAATCTCTAGGCCAGCAGCATTCAAACATCCAATTTATTGCATACAATAAGAGCTTACTAAAGTCAAGAGAAATTAAAGGGTGTTTTCAATAAATAATTGGATTAATATAATTAACTGATTCTGGTTTAAATGGTTTAATTAATATTAGTGTTGAAAAGCAGAGACATTTTCTCAGCATGAATTATTTTAGTAGAAGTATCAATATTAAATGGTAAGTGATTTGAAAATTATACTGACCAAATCACTGCAGGCTACTAAATATTCTACTCAGAATGTGGACATGTTTCATTTTAAACCATTCATACTTGTTCCCATTAGGAGTCTGCTATTCAAGAAAAGTATTTTTCATTAGAGAGAATTAATCCTTTTGATAAATTCCTCGTATACTACAGGTACTTGGGCAATGCAATTTTTATTTCAACTAATCTTTTTTTATTGTAATTATTATGTGTAATAGATGAGGCTAGTCTCCTTTATTTCCTTTTACTCTAAGTTCCAGTGAATCTAGACATAAGTTCTGCAAGTGAATGTAAGAGATTTTTTTCTACGTTATTTAATGTACTGAATTGTAATGCAAATATGAGAAATGCTACACATTTGTAATTGACTGTAAATAAAAATTGAGATTAAACAATAAAATCGAATTGCATTAAGATAACAAATACCTATGTAATCTATGGAGCTTAACTTAATTTAGATTTTACTGATAAATTTGCATGATATTTGCTACATGTAGGAATGTTTTTTAAGTCTTATTTTTTTTATTTTAAGAACAAGTTTGAAGACTGAGTAGGCTCAAAATGCCTTTACATTTTACTACCTACTCCCTTGTTTATCCATCAGTCATTTAACTCTTTATCCTATATTTAAAATTATTTCTCATCAATGGATTCTTCTTATTTGTATGCAAAGGTAATAATATACATCTCTAATACTTAGCCTCTTAGTTGTAAAAACCAAAACACTTATTTAAAAAAGTATGTATACATGTGACATCTAAGGGACTATTTCGTTAAATATTTGAATCAAGTTGATCATACTATTCAGTTTTATTGTACAGATAGAGACAATCTTAAAGCTAATATTACATGGCATTTGTCTTGCTTACCTACTCTTTGCCAGATGTTTTACATATATTATTTATTTATTCCTCACATAGTAAGTACAGTGTTATTATATACATTTATTAAGCTAAGTAAATAGCCTCAGATCTGTAAATTATCTTACTTTAATGTCACTAAAATTGGCACAAGTATAATTTAATTTTATTTCTGTCTTACATTATAGACCATGTGATATATATTTTTCTATTCAATATACATGCTAATATTGTAAAATATATGTGGTGTCTATGACAATGCACCTCACATACTTCCAATTATATAGGAGTGTAATTAATTAAGGACAGCAGTTGCTGCTCTCTGAAACCCATTGAAACACTGGTACCAAGGTCAAGTTCTCCAATCTGTGAATAAGTACAGCAGGAATACCAAAGCAAACCCATTCCAAGGAAAAACAAATCCTTTCTCATGGATTACCCTTGCTGGAACACACCCCAATACCTTTGTTGAGTCTTTCTTAGACTGCCTATCAGTCTACGACACATCTACCCTATCTTCTCTCCCTCTGTTTTCTTCAGAGCTAGAGTTGCTTTCCATTCTTACTTATGGCTTGTGCACAGGCATTTTTCCAAATTAAATGTTTGCACATAAAAAAAAAAAAAAAAAAAAAAGTAACCAGCCATTTCAATGAATTTCGTAAGGGTCCAGTAGTCAGAGATATTTTGGAGTAATCCCTCCAAGTAAAAGACAAGTGCTACATTCTTATTCCTCAACATAAAAAGAAACACAAGGCCTAATGGTCCATTCTGGATTCTGAATGCAACATTTTCTACATTTAAGGTTATTTCTCTTGCCCATACATCTGGTGAAATGAGGAAGGCCTAAAGCAAGAAAAAACTTGTAGCAAGTTTAGTCACCCAAGGATCAGTTGATTCAACCATGTGATCTAGCATATTTTATTATACTGGAGGTGTCAGGAGGGGAAAGAGATGTAGTATGAAGCTTACAATAAACTTCAGTGGGTGAACCACAATGTATATCCCCAGGTTTCTTGAGAGATGCTATGCTATCAGTAGCAAAGTATAATATACTGTTACACATCTTGGTATATTATGGACTTTGGTAGGCTTGCAACATTTGATCATGAAAGACCAAGTGAGCATGGATCTGAGGATAACCATAATGGGATGGATTACATAAGATTAATGAAATCTTAAAGTGCAATAGACATAACAAAAGTCTATCAGGACAAAATTAGTACACCCTGAATTTAACCCAAGCAGGACAAGACAGCCCAGTTAAGCTCACAACCCCATGTAACTCACAACAATTACAATAGTATTCCACTTCCATCTTACAGTCATGGCTGTATGAAGATGCAACTTTTTTTTTTTTTACTTCCAATTGAATGAATAGGAAAACTCAAAGACTTTGTTTAAAGATGGATCACCTCAGGAAATACATGCAATACAAAAATGAACAGTGGTTGAATTACAGCTACATTCGAGAGTGGGTCTGAAAGATAGTGGAGAGGGAGGATCTTCCCAGTGGACAGATGTGTGAGGGCACATTTTGTCATGCACATTGTGTGCAAGGAAAAGTGGACTGAGGTGAGAATATATACAGAACCCTTTGCATAAATCAATGACCTAGCTGTCTTGTTGGAGACCTGAGACGAAAAGGACTGGAAAATCTGGATTAAGGAGGTCTGTGGTAGAGGCAGGGAGATGGACACAAGGGAGTGGCCACAAAGTATGGAAATTTTGCTATTACTCATTAATGCCAATCAAACAACTTCACACAAAAAAGACGCTAAGCATCCACAGGGTAAAAAAATGACTCAGCCATTTTATATTAGCCATGTTTTGCCATTGGTCATCTGATAACCGGCATAATGGGCAAATTAACAGCATGCCCATGATGTCAGAGATAGAGGCTGTGTATAGCTCTGAAAGCATGGACTCTTATTTTTAAGGCTGTTCTAGCTGCTGCCACCTCTGAATGTCCAATTGGTCAGCAATAAAGGCGATCACTTTACTTTCAATCTAACATTATACCTCTAGAGACCAATAGGCCACTCGATGGCAAGCTGAGTATAAAGAACTCCCCTTCCTAGAAAAGCTAACATTTTATCTTTATAATGCTAAATAACTGTTCTGTCTATTCTGCCTTTACTATCTGAAAAACCTTGACAAGCACTCTTATTTAAGATCTTATGGGATACTTGATCCATAGTCATACACTCCTTGACAGGGTGGCATCTGACAAGGGAACTCATTTTACAGTAAAGGAGGTGTAGGAATGGGCTCATGACCATGGAATCCACTAATTGTGCTATGTACCACATTATCCAGAGCTTGCTGGAATCAAAGAATGCTGGAATTGCCTTCTGAAGGTGCAACTAAAGCATCAAGTGAAGTTAAACACTCTGAAAAAAATGGAAAAATGGATTACTATTCATCAGAATGCAGTATACTTGTAAAATTGGAGACCTCTATATGGTGTTGCGATTCCAAGAGGTTTGATACCTGGGTATGAGAAGCAAGGGTTGCAAGAAAGTGTGCCCCGATTGCCATCACCCTCAATTACCCACTGAAGGATTCTGTGACTTCCATCTCCACAACTTTGGACTTTTCAGGTGGGAGACCTTGGTCCCCAACGAGTAGTCACTCTCGGTAGTGAACAATAAAGGATCTTATTGAACTGTAAGTTACAACTACTACCAGGGTACATTGGATGTCTTGGGTCCAGGGACCAGCAGACAAAAAGAGACCTACCATCATGGTAATTAATCCTGTCCAGAAGGAGGAGGTAGGGCTCTATGTACACAGCAGTGTCAGGGAGAACAGCATGTGGAACTCTGGCGATCCACTTGTGCGTCTCCTGATATGACACTTTGTAATTGAAATAGATATGTGCAGCAACCCCAAAATGACAAGCGTATAATTATCAAGGTGTCATAATTTTGCAGTTGAAGGTTTTAATCATGCCATCAGATAACCCACCAAGACCTTCCGATATTATATCTTAGGGTGAAGGAATCTAGAATTTATATGGGAGATGAAGATATTAATTAGTAGCTGTGGCCCAGAAATCAACTGTATGACAGGACATATATTTCATTCCAGTAACATCCTTTTTCTGAGTTTCCCTTTAGGAAGAAAGGCTCCCATAAACCAAGAGAGAGCTGTTTTCTGAATACTGAGAAGTAAAGTTTTACAATAGAAGGGATAGACCCCAGTGGCAATACAAAGTGTCTTGTAGACTTCACCTGTAGGAAGAATAATTGACTGCATACCCCAGTCACTGTCATCTGAAGTACATCATCACGTTTATTAAATTGTAGCAAAAAAAGTAAAATAAAATCTACCCATTTAACCAACTTTGAAGTATAAAATATGATATTAAGGGTCTTCAAAAAGTTCATAGAAATATATATTATGAAAAAAAACTATGCATGAATTTGAAAAAAAAAATTGTACCTAAATACGTCACACTACCTTGTTATGACATGTCTGGACAGGATCTATTTTGAGGCACTGAAAGGGATAAGTCATCAGTTTAAATACAACCCCGATCAGGGTAACATTAATTTTGCTAAAATTGAAACTTGAACACACATCAAATATATGGTAAAGTTTGGGTGGAAGAATGGCTAAATTACTGATGATTTATGAAAAGTTTAGGGGATCAATTCCTCAAACAAACAAGCAGTTTATATATGAATAACTTATTTTAAGCAAGGGCAAGACAATACTGAAGATGAAGCCTATAACGGAAGATCATTCGCATCAATGTGTAGGAAAACAGTCATCTTCTTCATGTTCTATTTGAAAAAGACTGATGATTAATGGCATAAACAATAGTCAACTCTATGCACATCTTAATTGATTCTGTTTACACAGTTCTGACTCAAAAATTAAAGTTGAGCAAACTTTCCACTTTATGTGTGCCAAAACTGTTTTACTCAAATCAGTTGCAGGCAGGAGCACTGTTTGCAATGGAAATTCTAAATGGGTGGAATTTGTTTGAGGAATTGTAACAGGAGATGAAAGATGGCTTTACCAGTATAATCCTGAAAACAAAACACCATCAAAGTAATAGCTACCAATGGGTGGATATGGCCCAGTCAAAGCAAAAGTGCACCAGTCAAGAACAGAGGTGGTGGCAAATGATTTTTGAGATGCTCAAAGCATTTGGCTTGCTCACTTTCTGAAGGGCCAGAGAATTATAACATCTGCTTATGAATGGAGTGTTTTGAGAAAGTTAACCAAAGTTTTAGCAGAAAAATGCCTGGGAAAGTTTCACCAAGGAGTTCATCTGCACCATGACAATGTTCCTACTCATTCCCCTCATCAAACAAGGGAAATTTTGCAAGAGTTTCAACGGGAAATTATTAATCATCCACCTTTCATGCTTGATTTGGCTCCTTCTGGTTTCTTTTTGTTTCCTAATCTTAGTAAATCTGTAAAGGCACACTTTTGCCTTCAGTTAACAATGTAAAAAAGATTGAGTTAACATTGTTACATTCTCAGGACCCTCAGTTCTTTAGAGATGAACTCTATGGCTGGCATCATCACTTACAAAGTGTCCTAAACTTGATGGAGCTTATGTTAAAAAATAAAGTGTATATTGTTTATTTTTATATTTTAATTCCATTTTTCTATGAATAATCAAAAATCTCCTTGTATTGTTAATTATATGCTCATTGTGGCATTATTTACAATAGCCAAGAGGTAGAAACAATGTAAATATTGATGGATGACTAATGAAGAAAATGGGATACCTCACAAAAATAGAATATTATTCAGCCTTTAAATAGGAAATCCTATTGCTCATAATAATATGAATGAACCTGGAAGACATTATGCTAAATAAAATATACCAATTTCGGAAAGACAAATACTGTATGATTCCACTTATATGAGGTATCCAAAGAAGTCAAACTCACAGAAGCAGAAAATAGAATTTAGGCTTGCAGAGTCTAGCTGTTGGGGGAGAATAAGGAATTGTTCAGTGAGTGGAAAGAGGCAGTTGGACAAAATGAATAAGTTCTAGAGATATACTGTATAATATAGTGCCTACAGTTTAAACCACAGTAGTGTACATTTAAAGATGTGTTAAGAGTAGAGACCTCATATTAATTCTTCTTTAAACACACACACGTGCACACAGGAAAGTTGGTGGTGACATTTATAAACTTGATTATGGTGACACTATTACAGTTATATGCATATGTTGAAAGTCATGTATAGGGTGTTTTGTTATATCATATGCATGTGTCAACATATATGCATATGTTGAAAGTCATGTATAGGGTGTTTTGGTATATCCATTTTACCTCAATAAAGCAGTTGACAAGAAAGATTAAGCATTAAGCATTAAAACTTTAGTTATATTAAAAAGGACAATATCTTGTTACATAATGCTGATTAAAATGGTTATAATGAATTAGCAAGGTCACTAGAAAAATTTGAAAATACAACTTAATTTTTAAAACATTGCAGACTAAGGTAAATTGTGTTTGCAAAAAAAATCACAGTAGGCTGAAAATATTGTTATTAATTATTCCACGTGAAAACTCTATGAAAACTGTGATTTAAAATTCTAAAATTCTTAAGTAGATCATAAAAGGAATTGACACTGTAATAATGATGTTTGAATATGAAGAACCAATTCACTCACTAATAAAAATTCAAGAAATAATTGAAACGTGAATAGACAACTTTTGGCAAATAATTCATTTATAAACTTTCATTTCCTGGCTAGCAGGCAGTGAGATAAACACATAATATTTATCAGATTGTACTTTCTTATTAATATTGCTAGGAATTTATCAAGAAATGTAGCATATCCATACCCTTTGACTCATCTATTTGTTTCATAAAATCACTTAAATATTAATCAAAATATATATCCAGATTTGTATACACAGGTATAAAAGTCTATAATACTGTGTATAATATTAGTAACAACGTTAGTAACATCCATCAGGACAGATGTAGTTGTACCAATTACAAAGAAATTGTCAACTATATAGTTCACACTGAACTGCAAGACCCATGAGGCCTTCAACCCTACTAATTCATTATAGAACTCTAGAACCTAACACAGTGCCTGAAAAATTGTAAGCAATCAATAAATAATTATTGGGTACATTTATACATTGTAAATGACTGGTTAAATGAACATGACATATTATAAATTAAAAGAAATGATAGGAAACTGTATAAACTATGTGTAAACACATAAATAGATAAATGATATTTATATATTTGACAAATGATAATGATAAATAGATAAATGATATTTAGTATTAACTAAAAGTAATTTCTTCAACCTTAATATTTATATTCTAATATACAGATTTTCTTTTCTTAGATAGTTTCCTTTGTGTTATCCTAAGTAGAAAAATTAATTATTCAAAAGCAATAAGTAATATGCTGAATTAAAGAGAAGGCTCAAGAAACAGACTTTGGCAGGAAATAAGGAAGAAAGAAACACCCTGCTTAAAACACCAGCGCTACTTCCTTTTGCAAATGACAGAAACTTCCTTACTTGTGCCCAGCAAAAATTTAAGTCATCCAAGATCCCAAATATAACTGTTCCCCACACCAAGGCCTCTTCATGGCATGGTTTGAAATACACCACACTGATATTGTTTGTAGATTAGTAAGCAAGGAATGCTAAAAACAAACACACACACACACACACACACACACACACACACACACACACACACAAAACCTCACAGACTTGGGAGGCTTAAACAACAGAAATTTTATTTTTTACAGCTCTGGAGGCTAGAAGCCCAAGACTAAGTTGTTTGCAGGTTTGTCTTCTCCTGAAGCCTCTCTCCTTGGCTTGCAGATGGCCTTCTCTGCTTGTCCCCATGTGGGCTTATCTCTGTGCAAGCACATCCCTGACATCTTTCTTTCTTCTTGTTAAGTACACCAGACATAGTGGAATTAGGGTCCCATTCTGATGACCACATTTACCCTTAATTACTTCCTTCTGGATTTTATTTCCAAATACAGTTATATGGGGCTTAGGTCTTTGACATATGAATTTTAAGAGGGAAACAATTCAGTACATAACAGCCTCCAACTTCTATTATGTGAAATTCCATATATATTTTACAGTTATTAATTATTGGCACCATCAAATCTATGTGAAATTAGACTTCTTAAAGCCTTTCATTTAAATTTTCTTTTATATTTAGTAATAAAAATGTATAAAAAGATTTTATCTATCCATAGTTTCAAACTTGAACTTTTAATTTTTTATATGTGACTCATTCTGCTTTCTCAGAAATGACTTAATATTGTACATTATTTTTGGAGACCCCGAAAGTTTATTTGCCTTTAATATGGTACTTTTGCACAATGTTATTTAATACTTTAAAAAGTTTAAGAGTAAGACAAAATACATTACCAATTGTTTGTTAGTATTGTCTTCTACAATGTAACAATTTATATCGAGATATCTGATTCAATTTGCCTCCTGTTTTAACTCTTTCTTGAAACATTGGTGCTTTGTGGATACATTCACTATATAGGGGAAAAATAAATATCTACAAGATTTGAGTAGACATTAGAAAAGAAGTGCTATTCTGTGACTTCATTTACTTTTATGTGCAGAATAAAATGTAAAAAAGTTAAATGATTGAAAATATTGGAAAAAAATCAATTTTCAAGATATCATTGAACCTAAGGATGAGATATATAAATGGGGGAAAAACTAAGGAAATGATCATAGTCTAATAATGGCTTCAAATTCATGTTGGTCTGTGTCGCCACTAAAATTCAAAAATATAGGCCATAGTTTTACCACTTTATAAGAACAAAACTTTCTCAGGGTGATTTAATATGCCAAGTTCCAGCCTAATGAACACAGAATATCATGCTACTATCCTCTTGATTTCTTTTGTCTCTTTAGAGCAACTACATAAATCCATAATAAAAAATCTTATTAGATAAACAGATAGATGATAGATAAAGAGTAAGACTAGGGGTGAATTTTTTTTTTTTTTTTTTTTAAGCAGTAATTTTGAATAAGTGAGAACTCCGAAAAGTCAGAGGTTACCATTAAACTGCAGAAAACTGTCAAGGGACGGCATATTCCCTGAGAAATTCTGCAAGAGTAGCATAGTAATTTTGATACGTAAAGCTGCATTTTAATAGCCAATTGCAATGGTTATTAAAATACCACATTACACATTATCATTACAGCTATAATGAAGACTGCTGATGACAGCTCCTCAAATGAAGGCCGTCGCTATTCAGTTAGCAACACTTTTTGTTTGCCTCAGTGTCCCTTTGATAACCTGCAGTAGTAATCAAAAGAACCACTAAATTAATCCCTCAAAAAAGTATATGCTCTACCTTCTACTCTATCCCATGTCCTGAATCTACCCAATATCCTAATAAAAATCAAAGCCCTTAGAAATGAGCAAAATACAAAAGAAAATGGAAATGCACAATTTTTATGTTTATATGATAACTATTATATGGATGTTGAAAAATTATACATCTTAAGTAAGAAATTTATAGAACTGTTAGGCAGTGTTTTTTTTTTTTTTTTTTTTTTTTTTCTTTTTAGGCAAAAGAGAACAGAGACCATAGAATGAGAGAATTTTAAAGCCATAATGGAAACAAATTGGAGCTTTAGAATTTTTTAAAGTAGGCTAGCTCCTAAATAGGAGCTAGAAATTCTAATAGGAGTAGTCAGAGAAAATGAATTGAATGAATTGAAAATGAAAAAAAAAAAAAAAAAAAAAAAAAGAACAAAATGAAGAAGAATGTTTTTCAATGGAGAATCTGAAAGTTCCAAATTAATCAGATTTGACATATGATATTAAAACACTTACTATGTGACCAGGTAGATATTCATCCTACAGAAATAAAAAAATTATGTCCACACAATAGTGGCATAAATGATTCTTCATGATCACAGTAAACTGAATATGACACAAAAATCCTTTACAAGATGAATTGATAAAGAAACTCTAGTTTTAAACCACTACACTGGAATAATGTTCAACAGTCAGAAGGAACAAATTATATATTGACAAACTCAGTATAACAGATGAATTTCAAAAGCATTTTGCTGAATAAAATCAGGAAGTCTCAAAGTGTTACATTGTTTATGATCCCCTTTATGTGCTACACGGGGAAAGCAAAAGCCATAGGAATGGAGATCAGTGGATGTCAGGAATTACATACAAAGGAAAAACAGCACAAATCTTTTAGGTGATCAAACAGTTCCACATGCTTATTGTAATAGTAATTAGACAAAACTGTACATGTATTTAGTTTTATGTATTTAGATTTACATTAAACAAAACTGTACATGTACATAGATACACTAAAATAAGTCGAATTTAATGCATGAATTTTTAAAAAATCAGAGACAAAAGTGTACTGAAATACTTAAGGAAAATAGAAGGGAGAGAGACAGAGAAGAAGAGAAGGAAAATAAGAAAGCAGAAAGAATAATTGTTGCATTCTAACTTGAAAAATTGTGGAAATTCTTTTTATAATTATTCCTGAGAAAATTTCTAAGAAAATGGACATCAATTTGTTTTGCTTACAATATCCTGTTGTTAAAATAATTCAGTTCCCTAGATAAGGTTACAACAAAATCTGTTTTCGCTGTTTGTATTTGATGTGTTCTAATAAAGTATCAGCCATTATTTCTAACTAGAGTCTTTCATTTTAAAAAAGCAGTTTAAAATAGGGTCTTTGACATATATTGTAAGCATTATAACAAATATATATTTAAAATTATATTGATTAAAAATCAAATGCACATTTTTATTATTAAAATTAATTTCATCATATTACTTTATTTTATTAATTCTCATGAAATCACAATTTTGATGGATAAATCAGTTATCTATATTTGACATTTAAGAGTCACAACATTATACTGAGTGTTGATGTAAAATAGCAATTGAACATTGAGGCTTAAGAGACAGAAAACCTCAGTGGGAAAGCCCCCTCTGCCCTTACACTATGGGACATTAACCAAAGCATGTAAATTTTTAAAGGTTTAGCAGCTTTATTATAAAATATGAGTTACAATAATATTAATAAACTTTTTATAAGTTTAAAAGTAGTACCATATGTAAATTAGCATGGTACTTGGCACATATAAATTCAAAATTAATATTAAATATTATTGTTAGAATTATTACTGTTATGATTATTTGCAAATATACCTTTCAATTAACTGTAAAATGCGAACAAATCTTGTAACATTTTAAAATTGGCAATTGTTCATACCACCAACAATGAAATACGTTCAATATTCTTCTATAGTTAAGTATTCATTTTATGTGTCTGAAAATTATGTATATTTTAATATTTTATGTGTATAAATGCTTTCAGAGTAATTACTCTAAAAACTACAATTCATTATAGACAACATGTGAATGAGCTTCATATTTTTTATTTTTATTTAAACATTTTTTTTATTGTTATTGATTGGGAAATGTAAGCATTGATGTTTCTTTCTGTACCACTAGAGGCCATCATATGCTTTCTTAAACAAATAAGTGCATATGCAAATCAAATCTTAATTTGAAAGGCACTTATAACTAGTCTAGAAAAATTCACATGTTATATAATAGAGTAGACACCATATGGAGTCCGGGTGGTTTGCTCTCCTTTACTGGATTATTCAACATACTAGGATAGATTGGTAGCTATAACTGAAGGCAACTTGATTTTCTAGTAGTTGCTCTTGTTATAGTAAATACAAAGAAATAAATAAAAGTAAAAATAAGATGTATTTCCAAGTTCACCAAAAATTTTGTCATGTAAATTATTTTGTTGCTTTCTTTGTAATATATTGAAGGGTAAGATGCCAATCAAGTAAATGAAAAACATTACATTCTTGAAATATATTAGATATTTATAACGTGAAGTAAGATAACCACAAATTGATGGCATTTATTTTTCTTAGGAACAACTGCGTGAGCTATATTTAAAGAAATACATAATAATTTCATGCATATGTAAAAAAAGAAGTAGAAAACACTGACATATTTCCTAAAGTTAGCATGTGGCTTTATCATAAAACTTCCATCTTATTTTTAATTTTAGTGAACTTAGCTTTTTATGGTTTGCGTAGTAGTTCCCCAAGCTGTTCTGCAGTTGGAGCATAAAATCAAAGAGTTTTTGTTATTACGTCTTTATCATTCAGTGACCATTACAATCTAATCTAAAAGGTGTTTACATGAATTAATTATTGCTATAATTTACATTATAGATTTATATTATGATGTTACACATTTCCATACACAGTAATGGAAAAATAACTTCATTAAAGCAATATCCACCATATTAGAATGCAAATGGAGCGTATTTGAAGATTAGGTATGAGAAACTCTAAAATAACACTTGCAATAATTAAGACTATACTTCGAAGATTATTTAAAATACTGTTTGCCAAAGCATGAAATATCATTTGAAATCATGCTATTATTTTTAGAAATTAATGAGCAGAGGTATATCATAATGACCCTGATTAAATGATACAGAAAATTTAATCTCCACCATAACAATTTTACATATCATTGTATGTAGAACCACCAATGTGAAATATCATTATAGCCCTCTTAGCTAATTATAGGAGAAGCAGGAGCTTTTCAGAGCACTAAAGACTTGCTCTTTAGTTCAGGAAATAGAAGCAAACCTTTTAGTAGTAAAAGCTGAATCACATGTTCTTGGGGTCCAGCACTTTAATTTTTGGATGATTACTAAACAAAGTAAAACATAATTCAAGGAAGTTGCATGTGATAATATGATGTATTTCTGTTTATGTAATTACTATTTCCAGTGAACTTTAATTTGAGTTGCAAAAATGTTTCTTCTAGTGTCACATTGCTAAATACTATAAAACAAACTGGTCTTGGTTAATAAAATCTAAATTTTATCCTTTACTTTCATTAAAATATTAATCAAGTGTTATGTAGTACGGTATAAAATAAGTGTGGTCTCTCTTATTTAAGATCTTTGATTTAGAATAGACATTTTCTAAATTAAGGTAGTTTCTTTATAAATCTATATATGCAGATTTTTAAAGTACCATCTATAAGGGCACAGTCCTAACTTTATATTTTACTACTTTATATTTTACTTATGAAGACTGCAGATACATATAATCTTTGAAGACTTAAAAATAATACTGTGCATGGTGTAATATTAAGGGGAATTTTAATCCTGGAAGATGGGATATCTTGTTCTATGTGTCGGCATTATCTCAGCCACTTTATTTTTTAACTGTGGTCTTTAGTTTTCTTGCTAAATAATCTAAATCATCTTAATGGGAATGCGAAACTAATAACTAAGACTTTCAACAGCCTAATCAAACCAGACCCACCCCCCCCCAAAAAAAATAATGACAAACAATACAGCTGCGATTAAAGAACCAAGAGGGACAAAAACAAAAAACAAAAAACAAAAAAAAAACTATATTTAATCAAGTATTTCAATGAAAAAATTATATCAATTAAAATAAAATTCTTAAATATTTAAAAACCAGAAAAGAGAGGATGAATCTTGTCTATATGAATTGCCAGGTTACTAAATACAGAAGCTGACTCACTCAGTCAAGTCAGCAAATAAACATTCATTGCACCCAACATTTGAGTCACTGATATTTTCAATGAGATTGGTTCATCAAATTATTTTACCTTTTGTTATTATTTGCAATATGAATATATATCTTCATGTGTCCCTTTATTATGTAGTAAGCAGGTATAAATATTTTGCTCTGCCAGCTTTGTGTGTTCAGAGAAATATTTTAACTACTGACCTATGTGATCAAGGTACCTAAGGAACTCTCATGTATCAGTCTGTTCTCACGTTGCCGTGAATAATTACCACAGACTGGATAATTTATGAAGAAAAAAATCCTCAGGAAACTGAGGTCCTTCAATCATAATTGAAGGCATCTCTTTGCAGGGAGCCAGAAGAGAGAATGCATGCAAGCAGGGAAATGCCAGATGCTTATAAAACCATCAGTTTTCATGAGATTCATTCATTATAATGTGAACAGTGCCAGCGAGTGACCCCATTATCTAATCACCTCCCATGAGGTCCCTTTCCCAATACATTGGGAATACAATTTAAGTTAAGATTTGAGTGGGGACACAGAGCCAGACCATAACATTCAGCCCCTGACCACTCCCAAATCTTATATTCCTCATATTTTAAAACACAATTATGCTTAGCTGTTTCCATAGATCCTCTGAAATCAGTGTGGAGATTCCCTGACCTCAATTATTGAATTTTGTGCATTTGAGGACCCAACACCACGTGGAAGCTGCCAAAGCTTGGGGCTTGCACCCTCTGAAGCAACTGCTCGAGCTGTACGTTGGCCCCTTTTAGACACAGCTGTAACTGAAGCAGCTGGGTCATAGGACACCATGTCCCAAAACTGCAAAGAGCAAGGGGAACTCTGGGCTCAGCCCATGAAAGTATTTTTCTCTCCTAGGCCCCTGGGCCTCTGTTGGAAGGGGCTGACATGAATATCTCTGACATGCCCTAAAGACATTTTCCCCATTGTCCTGGTGAATAGCAGTCAGCTACCCATTATTTATGCAAATTTCTGCAGCCAGCTTGAATTTCTCCTGAGAAAATGGGTATTTCTTTCCTACCTCATGGTTAGGCTGTAAATTTTTCAAACTTTTATGCTCTGCTTCCTCTTGAATGCTTTGCCGCTATTTCTATGTCTTATATCAGGTATCCTAAATCATCTCTCTCAAGTTCAAAGTTCAACAGATCTCTAGGGCAGAGGCAAAATATTGCCAGTCTCATTGCTGAAATATAACAAGAATCATATTTATTCTAGTTTCCAACAAATAAGTTCCTTATATCCATCTGAGACCACCTCAGCCTGGATTTCCTTGTCCATATCACTATCAGCAATTTGATCAAAACCACTTAACAAGTCTCTAGGAAGTTCCCAACTTTCCCACACTTTCCTGCCTTCTTCTGAGCCCTCCAAAATGTTTCACGTCTTTCTGTTACTGAGTTCCAAATTTGCCTGTACATTTTTGGATATCTTTACATCAGCACCGCATTCCTGGTACCAATTTACTGTATTAGTCCATTCTCACACTGCTATGAGGAACTACTAAGACTGGGTAATTTATTTTTTAAAAAAGAGTTTTAATTGACTCACAGTTCAGCATGGCTGGGGAGGCCTCAGGAAACATACTATCACAATGGAATGCATCTCTTCAGAGGGCAGCAGGAGAGAGAATGAGTGCAAGTAGGGGAAATGCCAGACATTTATAAAACCAACAGAGCTTGTGGGACTCACTTATTATCACGAGAACAGTATGGGGGGACCACTCCCATACTCTAATCACCTCACAAAAAATCCCTTTCCCAAAAGATGGTGATTACAATTCAGATTACAATTCAAAATGAGATTTGGTGCAAATATTTTGCTCTGCAAACTTGTGTGTTTAGAGAAATAGTATAAGTACCGACCTATGTGATCAACATTCTTATGGAACTCTCATATTTATTCTATGAGTCAGGATGCAAATTGTTAATTTCTGGAAGTCTCTGCCCTTTCCACACCAACCTTGTTAGCTCTATGCAAAGATTGGATAAATTGTTTACTTGGAACTCAGCTTTTGAGAAAATTTCATATAATTTTTTCCCTTAATATTACAATATGTCTAATTTTTTTTTCAGGTGGCTTATCTAAAATATAACACAAAAGTCAAAAGTAGCATTAGTTAATTAAAAATATCTGATAGCAAAGACCCTGATTTTTCCCACTATCTTCAGCCATTTATTTAATTTTGTGAAGGCAATTTTAAATATTGTTCTGAGTTGAGTAGTCAAATCAGAGCTTAAGATAGATAATACTTTTCATGATACTTCTGTGTTTTCTAATCTAGTCAGGTATAACTCCAGATGGAAAAAGAAATGACCTAGTCACCATCTGCTGCCAGAGCCTTGTCATTCATTGTCTCAGTGGTGGAGTGGTCTATGCTCTTTTATGGATTTGTGTAAATGACAGCAAAGTAACACTTTGAAAATTAATTAACAAGAACATATGGAAGTGGGTGTCAGTTTCATAACATACAAAATGGTTCAATTTTATAAAATCCTTCATCTAAATATTTCTTTTCATGCAGATAATCATCTAAAATCATTTGGAAACTTGAAGGAAAGTATGCTTCAGTGATTCTGACTTACTAATTATAATACAGGATAATAAATCTACATGAAATTATTTTATATCTTAGAAATTATATAGAAAATAATTATAAGACAGAAGATTTCATCTTGAATTACTCAGATTTCCTTCCAATGTTTACATTAATCTTTTTTTTCATGGAACACAATATAGATTAAACATTGGTTTTGTTTCTTTTCAATTAAGTAAAACAGTTAGACTTAATAAAATGAAGCAATTTATGTTAGTGAAATCACCATTAGATATTTTTGCAGCTACATGATCCCAAATACATTCATGCATTGCTTAACAATGGCAATACATACTGTGAAATGTTTTATGATATGATTTCATCATATGTGAACATTATTTGGTGTACATACACAAATCTAGATAGTATAGCTTACTACCCATGAAGGCTATATGGTATAGCCTATACTGTTAGGCTACAAACCTGTACAAAATGTTACTATACAGTCTATGCTATTAGGCTACAAACCTGTATGGCATGTTACTGTACCGAATCCCTAGGCAATTATAACACAATGGCAACTGTATATCTAAGCATATTTAAACATGGGCATGGTAATGTGTTGCGCTCTCATGCTATTGCAACTACAATGTCAATAGACAATAGGAATATTTCAGCTCTATTATAATCTTATGGGACCACTGTGTTTCTGTGTTCTGGCCCACCAACCAAAATGTCATTATGAAGCACAATATGTAACTTATTTAATTATATTTTTATTTTGGCTGGATATTTATTACTAAAATTGGTAAATACATAAAAGAAAGCATTGATTAAAGTTACAAAATTATTCCACCTGTATTACAGTTTGATCTAAACCTTCCTTTGAGCACATCCTGGAACTTACTAACATTCTACCTTTGCAAGAATTTAAAATGTCCCTAAGATGACCTACAGCAAGCTTTATGGCAGGAACTGCACTAACACAAAATTATTTTCAGAGGGATTTTAACGTACTTACAGCTCAAATATTATATTTTAAATGAGAGATTAATAAAATATTTATTTTTGATATATTTACTAGCTTCCTTTTATCTTTGTGTAGTAATGAAAATATATTCTTTTAATATGTTTTTGTTTAGAAAAACAGATTTTTAAGTGACTGTTTTATAATAGAAACAACATATTTTAATGGTGACATCAGAAAATGTGTTATTTTCTTTACCAAATTGTAGACTTTTTATTTTCTCATAAGTTACTATAAAACATAAATAGAAACACTTAAAAATACTACTTTATGAAGCCTGAGTATTGTATAGATATCAAAATCTACATAAAGAATATGCATACAAATCTGTGATTTGAGCAACATGTGCAAAATGATCCATTTTTGACTGATGTCGTTCACATATTCCTTTTCATCAATAGTCCATTTACCCAACCACAATTGATATTATCACATACATATTTTATTTCCATCTTTCTTGAAATAGTTGATGCTTAAAAATAAAACTGTGCTTGGTTTAGATTTGTTTCGTTTTTATATGCTTTATGCAACTCATATTATTAACTGCATTTTCTTAGAGCAATAATATCTGCAGTGTTTATTAACACTATTTCAAATTTTCCAGATTTTATGAATGTATTAGTCAGCTTGGGGTGCTATAACAGACTACAATAGGCAAGGTGGCTTAGAACACAGAAATTTATTTTCTCACAGTTCTTGAAGCTTAAGGTGCCAGCACAGTGTGTTTCTAATGAAGGCACTTTTCCTGTCTTGCAGAGAGCCATCTTTTCACTGGGTTTTCACATGGCCTGTCTTCAGTGTGAGTGTGTCCTTGAGAGAGAGGGGGATCTCTGGTGTTTCCTCTTAGAAAGACACAAATTGTATTGCATCAGAGCCCTGTAATTATTTAACTTTAGTTTATTCTTATTCCAAAGAGAGCTACACTGAAAGTTAGGATTTCAACATTTGAATTTTGAGGGAACACATATATTCAATCCATAACATTGTAGAACATTTTCAGTTATAACATTTTTTCTCATCTTTTTAAAATGTAGCCATTAGAACTATTGTTCTGCAAAATTTGTGTCTCTTGTGAAATAAGAAATATTTCGAAAGTCAATGAATTTAAATATCATGTTTGAAGAGAGTCCCAAACATGTAGACTGTGTTTTATGGATTAGAATTGGTTTGGTGATTTCTTCAGTTCCACCTGAAATTTGATAGCTACAAAAGCAAATACAAAATATCAGGAAAGACATTTTTTGTAGGAAATAGATACCACTTCATTGCCAGAAGTTACCAAAATTGTGATTAATTTCAAATTATTTAATGTGAGCATTTTTGTTCAGTATGCTATATGTACAACAATACTATTATTTCACATACATTACACACATATTTCTCACTTTATTAAAAAATATAACTATTGCTAACTTACTGTCTGAAATACAGCAGTCTGGAACTCATTTCACATATTCAAAAGAAAATCTCCAAAAATAGTTGCATTTTTGGCTAAGTGACACAGAGAGCCTTTGTCATAGGCCCAGTACCATAAACATATCCTGTGAGAAAGAAGATGTATATATGTAACAGTATGGAAATGCAGGTTTTAATGTTAAGAGCATACATTATTGAAGACATTTTCCAAGAAGAGTATTTTAAAAAGATGATGGGACAAAGCTATTGCAGGGGAAAGCCACTTGAAATTCTAAAGCTGTGATAACAAGCCCTAGAGGAATTTGTTTGTCCTAGAGTGAGCATATATGCAGAGACTTGGAGTTTATAATTTCAGCAGGCAGTCAGATAATACATACATCACTCTACATTTGAGATGCATGCAGCTAATTTCCCAGTCTCTTGTCTCAAACCTAAAACCGTCCTATTTATGCCTGGAGCTCATGGTATCCAATCTTGAATCCCATAAAACTACCCCAATGAAGGACCAAAACACCCAGAAGAATATATACACTCATCAGAGTAGAAATAGTTATAAAATTATTGTATTTTTGTTGCTGTTATCTGATTTATTTCAACATTTTTTTTTTTCTGGTAGCAGGTATTTTAGAAAGGATATTATAAGAAAATATATCAGTTTTTACTATGTAGACCTTGAGAAATGTCATCTTCTCTTTCACTGTCTCCACTCATATCTCCTCCAAAAGTTTTGATTAACCAAATATTTCTGCTGTGTAGTTTAAACTCTTTTTTTCAAAATTAACTTAATTGTTTAATATAATTTTAGATTAACAGACAATTTAACATATAGTACAGAGTGTTTCCATCTATTCCACAATCAGTTTCTCCTATTGTTAACATCTTATATTATTATGGTATATTTGTTTCAGTTATTGAAACAATATTGATGTATTATTGACTAGAGTCTATTCTTTATTTAGACTTTCTGAATTTTTAACTTAATATTCTGATTCTGTTCCAGGATCCCATCCATAATACCACCTTATATTTATTAATTATATCTCAAGTTAACCACAGTTGGCTGTGACAGTTCCTTAGACTTAACCTGGCTTTGATAATCTTGACAGTATTTAAGAGTACTGGTCAGATATTTTGTAGGATGATGGCATATTAGAATTTATCTGATAGTTTTTCATGTTTAGACTGGAGTTATGGGTCTTTAAGAGAAGAAATAAATAGATAACATCACATTTTCATTATATAGCATCCAACATTAATACTATCAATGTAATTTTTACTATTCATGTTGACCTGGACGACCAGGCTGAGGTGGTATTTAACACATTTCTCCACTGTGAAATTACCGTGGAATACAATTACTACACATTTGCCACAGGAAAGTTAATATTCCTGTTTATGTGCTCTACACATGGGGAGGAAGTCATTATGTGTAGCCCATATGTAAGGGATGGAAATTTATGCTCTACCTCCTTAAAGGTGGGGTATCTGCATAAATTATTCATAACCCTTCTTCATGGGAGATTTGTCTCTTCTCTTTGATGTACTTATTTATTCAATTATTTATTTATATCATTATAGACTCATGGATATTCATTGTATGGTTTAGGGAATAAACCAATACTAATTCATTTATTTAGTTCCTCCTACTGTTCCAACTTTGACCATTAAGAACTCTTTCAGTTGTCTGTTTTATGACCCTTTGACATAACCCCATCAATGTAGAATAATTACGAGCTCTCAGTGATATAAAGAAATTATTAAATAAAAATAAGTAGGGGATAAGAGACAAATCTCCCGGTTAAAAGAATTCCAAGTAATTTATGTAGATATCCTACTCTCAAGGAGATGGAGTAAAAGTTCCCAATTCTTAAGTATAAACTGTATGTAATAACTACCTTCCAAAGAGTAGACTTCAGAAAGGTTCTGGGTAGGGGGAGAATAAACGTACATGAGGAAACCTGAAAAACGCTACCTTATCCAGATGATTCAGGTCAACATCAATAGTAATTAAGCATGTTGATAGTATATATTCTTGATATTATGTGTTGATAATCATACTTTATCTCTGAAATCATCCTCTCCCAAAAAATCTGTAACCCTCATGTCTAAACATGAGAAAAACCTCAGACAAATTCTAGTAGAGGAGCATTCTACAAAAAAATACTTGATTAGTGCTCCTCAAACTGTCAAGATCATCAAATACAAGGCAAGGTTGAGAAACTGTTACAGCCTAGAGTTGCTAGGTCAAGCAGATATGATGACTACATTAAATTCAGTATAGTATGTTGCATGAGGCCTTGGAATATAAAAAGGACATTAAGGAAAAACTAAGTATAATTTTAGTTAATAATAATATAACAATATTATTTTATTAATTATAACAAAGGGCTTTCTTAATGTAAGATGTTAATAACAGAAAAATCAGACAGGATATATGGGAACTTCACTCATCAAATTTTTGTTTTCTATAAATATAAAAATGTTCTAAAAATAAAGTTGTTGTGAAAACAATGTTATCTGATCATAATAGAATTAAATAGAGACCAGCAACAGAAAGATATCTGGAAATTCCTCAAATATTTAAAAATCTGACAACAAAATTCTGAATATCCTATTAATGAAAGAGAAAAATCCCAAGGAATATTAAAATATATGATAAATTGCAAAAATATAAAATTCAGTGTATAAAGAAATTGCAGAAAGCAGCTAAAGCCTTCCACAGAGGAGAATTTATAGTATCCAATGTTTATATTAGAGACTAAAAACTGAATCATATCAATAATCTAAGCTTTCAATGTAATATTTTCAAAGAGCAAAATAAATGCCAAACAAGCAGAATAGTAAGAATCTGTAATATTCAAGACAGAAAAATAATAGAGTAAAACAATAAAACAGAAAGCTAGGTTTTTGAAAGATTCAATAGTGTTCATAAATCTAGTGAGGCTGAAAAAGAAAAAAATAGAAGACACAAATTATCAAAGTCAACAATAAAAAGTGAGGTGACTATGTTTTTTGTCTTGTTTTGAAAGTCTGTTTTGAACAGCTAATTAAGTGAATATACCAACCACTTCCTTTTAGGCTCTCATACTCTGTGGCCACTGTCTACCTACACTAATCACCCTGGAGCCAAGTGATTAGCCATGCTGCTTAATTCCCATGTATTTGTATAGTATTGTCATTATTTTCTGGTTTTATTCTACTGTAGACTGAGAAGATACTTGACATAATTTTAATTTTTAAAAATTCATGGCCCAGCGCAATGGCTCACGCCTGTAATCCCAGAACTTTGAGAGTCCGAGTCGGGCAGATCACGAGGTCAGGGAATCCAGACCATCCTGGCTAACACGGTGAAATCCCATCTCTACTAAAAGTACAGAAAGATTAGCCGGGCGTAGCGTTGGGTGCCTGTAGTCCCAGCTACTAGGGAGGCTGCAGCAGGAAAATGACGTGAACCCAGGAAGCCGAGCTTGCGGTGAGCTGAGATCGCGCCACTGCACTCCAGCCTGGGCGACAGAGTGACAGAGTGACAGAGTGAGAGACTGTCTAAAAAAAAAAAAAAATATCGTAAGACCATAAGATTTTTGCGTTTCCTAACACATGGCCTATATTGGAGAATGTTTCATGTGCTGATGAAAGTATGTATATTCTGTAGTTGTTGGGTAGAATGTTCTCTAAATGTCTGTTAAGTCTATTTGGTCTAAAGTCCAATTTAAATCCAATGTTTCCTTGTTAATTTTCTGTGTCAATCATCTATTTAGTGCTTTGAGTCGGCGCTTCCACTATTATAGCATTGCTGCCTTTTTTTTTTTTGTAAGTCTAGTAATATTTGTTTTGTAAATTTGGGTGCTCTGTTGTTGGCTGCATATGTATTTAGGATTGTTAATCTCTTGCTGAGTTGATATCTTTACCATTATAAAATGGCCACCTACATCACTCACTTTTGATTTAAAGTGAGTTTTATGTAAGTATAACTATTCCTGCTCACTTATGGTTCCCATTTACATGGAATATATGTTTCCATTTCGTTATTTTCAGTCTATATGTGTCTTCACAGCTAAGGTGAGTTTTTTGTACACAACATAGAGTTGAATTGAGTTTTAGAATCCATTATGCCAATCTGTGTCTTTTAAATGAAGCATTTAATTCATTTACATTCAAGGCTAATATTGATATGTGAGGCTTTGTTCCTGCCATCTTGTTGTTTTCAAGTTATTTTGTAAATTATTTCTCTTTCCTTTTGTGTGTATGTCTTTGTAAAACAATGAAATTCTGTGTTGGCATTTGATTTCTTATTCTTACTCCTTTGTATGACTATTTGATATAAACTGTGTGTTTATATATATCCATGTGTTTTCATGATGGTGATTATCAACCTTTCATTTCCTTGTTTCCATGTTTAGTATCCCATGAGCATTTCCTGTAGGACTAATCCAGTAGTGACAAATTTCCTCAATGTTTGTTTGTCTAGGAAGAATTTTATTTATACTTCGTTTATGAAGCTTATACAAAATTTTTGACTGACAGTTATTTTCATTCAGAACTTTGAAAATGTCATCTAATTGTCTTTTGTCCTGTATGGTTTTTACCGAGAATTCTGCTATTAGTTTGATGAGGTTTCCTTCATAGGTGACTAAGTATTTTTCTCTAGTTAATTTTAAAATTTATTCTATGCAGTTTGACTTTAGACATCCTGAATATAAGACATTTCTGTGAGATAATTTTTGTGATTTTTTAACCTAGGGATCACTGGGACTTATATGCCTGGATGTTTAATCCTTTTGATATATTTAGGAAATTTTGATAAATTATTTTTTAAAATATGTTTTCTAAACTTACTAAGTTATCTTTCCCCTCAGGAATACTAACAATTCATGTTTGGTGACATGATTAGTACCAGATCTGTTGAAGCTTTTGTTCATTCTTTCTTATTCTGTTTTCCTTATTTTTGTCTGACTAAGTTATTTCAAAAGAGTTGTCTTCAATTTCTGAGATTAGTTTTTTTGTGCTTTGTCTACTTGGTCTAGTCTATTCTTGAAGCTTTAAAATGTATTTTGTATTTCCTTCAATACATTTTATTGCCAGGATTTCTACTTTTTTTTGTTTTGTTTTGTTTTGTTTTGTTTTGTTTTGTTTTTTAAGATGTCTATCTCCTTGGTAAATTTCTCATTTTTAGGGTTAGATTAGTTTTCTGATTTCTTTGAATTGGCTTTGAGGTTTCACTTGCATCTTATTAAGTTTTTTTTTTTTTTTTTTTAGACAGAGTCTTGGTCTGTTGCCCAGGCAGGCTGAAGTACAGCAACATGATCTCAGCTCACTGCAACCTCTGACTCCTGGATTCAAGCAATTCTCTTACCTCAGCCTCCTAAGTAGAATAGCTGGAATTACAAGCATGTGGCAACACACCTGGCTAATCTTTATATTTTTAGTAGAGACAAGGTTTCACCACATTGGCCAGGCTGGTCTCAAACTCCTGACCTCAGGAGATCCACCCACTTTGACCTCCAAAAGTGCTGGTATTACAGGTGTGAGCCATCATGTCCAGTCACATTGAGTTTCTTTATAATCAGTGTTTTGATGTCTTTTTCTGGAATTTTGAGGAATTCTTTTAGATTAGGATCTGTTGCTTAACAATTGCTTTGGTACTTTGGTTGTGTCATAGTTTCCTGTTTCCTGGCCCTTACATTGTTTTCTGCATGTGTGTCAGTCCAAACTCAGGCCCAGGGTGGGATATAGCTCAGTGTTAAACTCTCCAAATGGAGCCTTGGACCTGGGACCAGAAAGAGCAGGGCACCCCGCAGGCAAGCAGGATGAGTATAAAGTTGTGGGGAGTACAATCTGCTCATGAAAAGATACTCTTAAGAAAATGAAAATAAAAGGACTGAGTGAAATTATTTGCAAAATACTTATCTTATAAAGAAATTGTAACCATAATATAAAAGGACCCTCAAAACACAAATATAAGCCACTCAGTAAAAGAATAGGTGAAAGTTGTGAACAGGCATTTCACAAAAGACTATCTATGGATGGCAATTAAATATATTAACAGATGTTCAACATTATTACTTGTTGGGAAAATAAAAATTCGAATTCCCCTAAAATACTACTGTTAAGATGAAAGAAATATGTATACAATATATGTATGTATGAGTGCATATGCACTAATCTTTAATAAACCCAATTGCTAGGTTTTTTGTTTATACAAAAACTGCATGTGCAATCTAACAGCATTGTTATTTACAGTTTCCTCAAACAGAAAACAAATTTCTTTCAATTTGTGAATAAGTAAAAAAACTGTGGTATATAATAGAATACAACTTAGAAATTAAAAGAAACAAACTTGGTTCAAACAACATAAATAAATCTCAAATGTAGTAAACTAAGTAAATCTCACAAAATTACTTAGCATATAATTATATTTCCATGACTTGCTGGAAGAGGAAAAATTATAGGGAAAGATAGGGTGGTGGTTACCACCAGTGGGGCATGAGCAGAGAGTTTTGATTACAGTCAGCATGTGAGAGTCTTTGGGAGTGATGAAGGTGGTCTTCACCGTTTCCAAAATGATGGGAATAATAACATGGGTTGTTAAAATTTTAAGAAATATATATTTAAAAGACTGAACTGTATTGTATGTTTTCTTTTTGAAATTTTATGCCATGGAAATGATGAACATTATAATAAATAGTGAGTGTAAAACTGCTACAAAGGGCATTTTGCTGAGAGAAATATATTTCTTTGTGACATAGTGGAAAGACTTGCAGTGTTAGAGACCTTTAGCTTACATACATAGCAACTGGAAATGCTGGCTGTTACACTATTAACTATTAATGACCCAGGTATTCAATGCCTGACCTAAATCCTTTAATAAGCACTGACAATAATAATAGATAAATGACCTTTTCAATGCTGGACACCCTGGCAATATACAAAGAGTGAAAATATAACAAAATATATAAGTATCTGATTTAATTCATGACAATTTCATGAAACTTACCTTATTTATTCATGTGTGATAATGTAATTATAATCTAATATAAAAGGCTTATTTTTGCTGAGATTTTTAACAGCAAGTTTTACATTATAAAAATAATCGATTATTTTATCTGTGTTAAGTTTATCTTATATCAGGTCTTTTCACATTGTAAAACTTAATATATATATAGTTTACATAATTCCTCTTTATGTGTATAATATACATTTCTATTTTCAAGGCCAACCTCACACCTTTTGCCAACAAATCAATGTTAAGAAACACTTCACATTTATGAATTATTTTGGTTAATGTCTTTGTTTTACTCCAATATCATGATTCCAATGATAAATTACTTAGCTGGAAGTTATTTTAATGACTCTATGTCCTAAAAAAAATTGACATTATAATATAATATTATAGAGTATGAGTGTATGAGTGCCAGAAAAAATAAATTGAATTTTAAAAGACTATTACTGATACTGATAAAATATAACAGAAAATCTACCTGAAATACCGCAGCTTCTCCCGTGAAATTATTGCAATATCTTTATAAAAATACATTTTGAGGTTGAACTATTATAATTTTATCTTTTTTTTCTCTTTACTGATCTTTCAAGCTTAAAAGCTTCTTTAAAATTTATGATGGCAAAAATAGAAATTATTTTGAAAGAAGCTCAATGTCATTTTTAGCTAAAATAATAATTTATTTGAATTTAATAAAGTTGCTTAGAATGCTCCAAATATTATAAAGAATGCCATTTAAATAATTCAGATAAATCTTTAAAGTGCTAAGCTTACGAGATTTGCAAAATTAACTTTGTAATTACTGTGTGTCACAAAAGACAGCGCCAATAGGCATTTTCCAACTGAATGAAGGACTATTTAAGAAACGAACACTATGCATAGGAGAATATCAGTAGATTTGTATATTATATATACAATAGATATACATTGTATAATATGTAATTATGTAATAGATATATTATACAATAATATAACCATTATATATTAATGTGTATATATAATATATATATTATTTGTCATCTCCAATCTTTGCTTATAAAAATGCATCAGAAAATAAATATCCCAGACTTTGGTGAAAAGTTCATACCATTTTTTTCATTATCTGATTGGATATTCAACTGAAATATCTACATTAACTTTTAGAATAATGTTTGCTTTATTCTACAACAAAATAGCTTAATTTCCCTTTTGAACTTTATTTTATTTTCAGTTGAATTGTGACATTAAGAGATCTCTAAACACATTTTTTGTATTGATTAGTGTATTATTTATTAAGTCAATACAAATAACAATTGCAAATTGATAAGCTGTTGCTTATTATTGGAATAAACTTAAAGGGACAAAATATAATTTTAAAAATGTACATTTAAGTTTTTGATTTTAATACTTTTTTTATTTTACTACTTTTCCCAGACCACTATGCAATAATTATTTTCCAAATGTCATAATAGCTATTTTTTCCTTTAAGATCTTTATTTCTAACCTTATAACCTTGCATATTACAATGAGACCTCTAGTACTATAACAGAAAAATAATATATATTTCAAAAAATGATAACGGAAAGCAATTTAAATTTAGCTATTGAAGCAAAATAAACATGATATATCATCATTTTGGAGTATTCTAACTTTTTTTTTTTCATTTTACTTTAAATGTTTTGAAACATCTGTAAAGAAAGAATTCACTATTACATAGTCTTATTATCCACTACCCCTAAACAACAAGTTGGCCTTTATATTTTAGTAATGGTTATTAATGTAGATAATACATTTAACCTTCAATTAAATATTTTGATATGAGCTTTGTGGGTGGTTTTAGTGATCCTCAAATTATGTAGCAAGGTGTCACAAGGATTCAGTCGAGATGCTGATATACATTTATCATAAGAATATCTCACTTAATGTTTTTCTGTACCGGGTCACATCAGAAAAATCCAAGTGCACTAACATCCTCCACTAAATGCTCTGCTCATTTCTGGAACAGAATGACATCCCTAATTCAAGAGGATTACCAAATGAATCAAATTTTAATTCCTCAGACCTTTTCCCTTACTCCCTGCAATTTACAGACTTAAACTTCCTTAACTGGTATAATAATGTTTAAGGTGTGTGGTTCAAAATTGAGAAGGAATGGGGTTTAGAATAGGTACATAATATTATTTATCACTACCAAAACTGTCTTATTTCTTGTGCAAAAAGGACTGCTAATCCATCATTTTATTCTGAAGTCCACAGGATGCTGGGAAAAAAAAAATGCATTCAAAGTAAGAATTTTTTTTTTTCTTTTTTTTCTTTTTTTAGACAGTCTTGCTCTGTCGCCCAGGCTGGAGTGCAGTGGCGCGATCTCAGCTCACTGCAAGCTCCGCCTGCCGATCTTCTGCCTCAGCCTCTCCAGTAGCTGGGACTACAGGCGCCCGCCACCACGCCCGGCTAATTTTTGTATTTTTAGTAGAGACAGGGATTCACCGTGTTAGACAGGATGGTCTCAATCTCCTAATCTCGTGATCCACCCACCTAGGCTTCCCAAAGTGCTGGGATTACTGGTGTGAGCCAACGTGCCTGGCCAAAGTAAGATTACATTTAAAAAGGGAGTTTAGGGGGAGATAGGTGATGTTTTCTATTTCATGTCTGTGATCATATGTATGTTCTCAGTGTGTGTTCTTTCTTTATTTTGTACAATAAAATTCATTTATCACTGAAGCAGGATTTCTTCCACCAGGCAATAATTACCTTTAGGGATGTTGTCTTTGGAAAACAGTTACATAATGCATAGAACAAACTGTAGAATTAACTAATGTAAAAACGTTTTCTCCTTTCTAAATTCCTTCAATTTTTTGAATAAGGCCTAACAGATGCAAAGTTGCAATGAAATGTTCTTCAAATAGAAATATGCAAAACTCTGAGACTGAAACAGGAATTCATCTACTTAGAGGAACTCTTTTAATATTTAGGGTTTAAATTGTGTTGTTTGGGGTGGGTCCCTTCAGAGCTTCCATTAGTTGTACCAGGAGTCATCATCTGCAAAGTCAGAAAACATGGTTAAGGAATAGGATTTATTGAGACATAAGAAAATTCAGGAGAACAGAATCAGCAAGACAAAGAATCATGTAGTTCCTCATTCTCCACATCTTCCAATGAAATGTTGTGCCAGTGCGAAGGGCCCAGCTGCAGTGGGCCATGGTTTGGTTCCACTGGAGGGAGCTGACATCATGCCCCGTGTCTCCCTTCTTAGAGTGTGAAAAAAATAGCCTGTGTTTCTGCTTGGTGCCAGTTAGTCTGAAGTATATGCTATTTACAGGAGTTGCTTTGGAACTTTGGCTCCAATGCATCTAAGGAATTAGGACCTACCTGTGGTGGCTGTGGAGTGTCACAGTTCAATTCTACGCCCTTACTTGTTGGTGGTGGTGAGTCACAGATTGAAAGATTTAGTACTGTCCATACCACTTCAGGTCATTCTTAGACAATTCTGCTCCTAGCATAATTAATATTTTTTCTTATGTGATTATTTGATGCAAGGCACATATACCAAATTGGAATTCCTGGAGCCTTTTTCTATGACTGCCTAAATTTTAGTTAAAATATGATGATTCATGAGTAGCAGCATTGCAGTTTTATTCACACTGCAATTCAAAGGGGAAAATAAATTAGAAATTTCATTATTTTTAATACATCTGATCTGCCTGTTGAGCCATCTACTATCACGATTTGTGAAGGAAAAACAAGAACAAATTGAGTCCTAATCTGGGATTAAATATTATTTTGACATAATTCATTCTGTTTAGGTTTAAATAAGTGTATTTGAGATATATAACAATTTTTCAGGTATTCCCTCTCCTCTGACATGACATCTGGATATATGGGAAAGGGACATATATGAGCTCTCAACTTTTGAGGGAAGAGTAGAATCTGGCTTTATGAAGGTACACACTGCTGTCTGACAAACTGAGATGTGATTGTTGCAGTAATGTACCCAGGTGTTAGGCCATTATCATATGTCAATCTTTCGCCAAAGAAATCAGAGCTCTGTGGTTTCCTGTTTTAGTTAGACTTTAATCTGACTGTTAGGGTGCCGCTGCTGTTTCATACCTTAGGTATCACATCTTCCTAATTTTGCATTTAGCTTATGATCTCACTCTGCTTCCTTGTTCTGCTTCCCCAGGACTGCAGGCCCACTGGGCAGTCAGTCCATGAACTGTATCTGCCACCAAGGAGCTAAGGCAGACTGAAGAAAACATGCTGGGCCCACTTTCTGCCTGTTCACATCAACTATGTTATAGCTACCTGGAACCCACCTGCCCAGAAGTCTCCCGGACGACCCAGTTACAAGTGACCCTGGAATTCCTCAGTCTTTGAGTTATGCATGGAATATAATTTCATTCCTTCTGTGGCATCAAATCCCCTGGGTGGAGCCCCATGTTTTTCATGCTCTTTTTATTCTTAGTATAAACTAAAATCTCCTCTTCTCTTTTGCTGAGAAACACCTAAGCATCATTTCTTGTGTGTGTGTGTGTGTGTGTGTGTGTGTGTGTGTGTGTGTGTGTGAGAGAGACAGAGTCTTACTCTGTTACCCAGGCTAGAATGCAGTGGTGTGATCTCGGCTCACTGCAACCTCCACCTCCCGGGTTCAAGTGATTCTCCTGCCTCAGTCTCCCAACTAGCTGGGACTACCTGTGTGCGCCACCACACCTTGCTAATTCTTGTATTTTTAGTAGAGACAGGGTTTCACCATATTGGCCAGGCTGGTCTCAAACTCCTGACCTCATGATCCATCCACCTCGTCCTCCCAAAGTGCTGGGGTTACAGGCGTGAACCACTGTGCCCAGCCGCATCGTGCCTTCTTTTCCCAACTCTTCCTCATGTTGCCTTTATATACCCATAACAATCTGGAGCATTCTTTTTTGAAAGACTATTCATGAAAAGTTAAATGTTGAAATGTCTTAAAACAAAAAGAAAAAAAAAAAATAATAAGGAATTGATATGCCTTGGCTCTGTGTCACCACCCAAATCTCATGTTGAATTGTATTCCTCAATGTTGGCAGAGGGACCTGGTGGAAGGTAGTTGGATTGTGGGGGTGGTTTCCCCCTTGCTGTTCTCCTGATAACGACTGAATTCTCATAAGAATTGATTGTTTGAAAGTGTGTAGCACTCCTCCTTTTGCTTGCTCTCTCTCTTCTGCCACCATATGAAGATGTGCTTGCTTCCCCTTCACCTTCTATCATGATTGTAAGTTTCCTGAGACCTCCTCCACCATGCCTTCTGTGGAACTGTAAGTCAATTAAAACCTCTTTTCTTATAAATTACCCAGTTTCCAGTAGTTCTTTATAGCAATGGGAGAACTAACTAATACAGAAGTAAATTCCAACAGTGAATTATTTTTTCCTCTGGCAGACAAACTCAAGTCAAATATATTTTGTACATTAGCCCAGTAAGATAACTCAGAAAATTCAATCTAGTATAATCATTTTAAGTATAGAAGAAATTAAGACCTAAATACACCAACTTTCTCAAGGAAGTAAGAGAGAGTACTAGAACCCATTTCATCTTCTCTGGCCTTAATATTCTTTCCTGACTCTCAAAAAGCTATAGGATCCTGTATAATATGTAGAGCCCTATCATTATTAAAGCCATGTTGTTATCATCAGTAAACTATAATGGTCAACTTTTAGGAAACATTTCTATATGAAGTTTTAGTTAAATATGTGCACCAAAAGAGGAGCATACAATGTCTGCGCATAGAATATTCAAATCCGTATTTCAGAAAACAGTAACCAAAAATCCTATTCAACACTAGTTAACCAAGCCAATGCAAAAATGAACAGAAAATACATTTTTTTCAAAAATGAACAGAAAATACATGAACAGAAAATACAAAAGAAAATCCATTTTCCCTCGTTGAAAAATCAAAATTTTAGAGTCTTCTCTGGTGCAAAAGGCCTGAAAGTATTTCACCATATTAACAAAGTAGATAATAAAAATATGTATTTACCTGTAAAATATCAGAAACACAAATGTTAGCATTAGTGCAAAGTAATAAAATTCCAAAAAGACGATGCAGTTTATCAACAGTACATATTTTCTCAGGGTGTCTGTGAAATACAACATGCATGTAAATGTCTATATTTGAGGAATGACCTATCAAATATTTTTAAATCTGATGAAATAAAAAGTAAGACATATAAATATTAGTGATAATCTGCATTTTTCCTACTTAGACTTATTTTTCATCATTCAACATATTCTTAATTCTCTTATTACAACTAAGACCCATTTAAATCCATAATTGTCTCATTTGAGCTCAGCATGGTTACCATTTAAAAGCTTTTTTTAAAGGTGTCCATACTGCTCTGGTGCATAATAAGCTGTTTGCAATCTTGTGATAACATGATGAGACCCTCACTTGAGCCTAGAATGATTGCATCTTAGCTCAGTATGAATGCTGGATTGATGTTTTGTATTTCATGCTTCAGAAAAAAGAAACAATAAATTAAAATAGCAATTGAAACCCAATATATCATTTCAGATTTCAAACCACAGGTGTTCTATGTGCCTTAACTGTAAAGTGCTAATGAAAGTTTATTTCATGTGGATTAAAAATGATGTAATTAGAATATGTCTTTCATTAGGAAATTATCATTTATGATTGCATAAAATCAAATTGTTTATTTGGTTTTATCTTTTGTAATTTACTGGTGACTCAAGTATATTTGAAATGTTAACCATCATTTCAGGGTATTTTTAATTCACTTCTTTCATGAAATTTCAAAAGAAATACATTATTAAAACTAATATATATATAGTCAACTCTGTGATAATAAGTAAAATAAAGCAAGTATTTTGTATTAACAAAAATCACTAGAGTTATATAATTGTGCCATGTCATTAATCTATAATTAAGTCATTCTAATTTTTTACTAGAATATATTTTTCAAGCCAATAAATATTTTAAAATATATTTACCTTTAATCTGAGATAGAAAACTTTGTTTTCTGTACAATTACTATTCAGAGATTGGGAAAATTTGGGTGATCGGAAAAAAGAGTATTTCATTTCAACTTGGTTGACACATCTCTCTAATTTTATAGATGGCTAATGTGTCTTGCATAAGTACTTTTTCAGAATAACAATATCTAAAGGAACTGAATGACATTAATTTAATACAATGTATAGAAATCACACTAAAGAAAATCTAGAGTTCATGACTTAATATAATGCTTTTAGATCATTAAAATTATATGTAAATGGGATATCTATTTAAGCATCTTTCTCTTTATCTGTACCTTATTCATAACATGACTCAATATATGACTAAGAACATAAAAATCATCTGAAAAGACTCATTCAACCTAAAGGACTCTTTTGGGAGAGCATAATTTGTAAATTTTACAAAAGCATAAAATATCTAAAAGCACTTTCAAAGTATAAATTGTATGCAGTGAACTTGCAAAAATGCTTCAGCTTATCAAAAGCATTTAATCTTCTGTTTTAAAATATACTGTTCAACATATTTACTAAGTTTGGCATCAACTGTACATTGCATAACACATCTCTTTTTATTTTTTGTTTTATATGTCCATTTTCATAAATTATATTTCACCTTTCCTCCTTTCCACCTCTTGTCTTTCAGGATTTGGTGCATACAAACCCTAACTGGTTTTATTTATGAGACATGTAAAGTGCTAAAAGAAATTATCAGGGTATTTGTATTATATTACAAACTTAAAAGCTATGCTTCTAAACTGCAAAGAATCAACTGGTATTTTATTAAATATATATTAATAATATGGGAATATATTTTGAGAACAATTTATATTTTAGAATAGCTAAAGGGTCAGCACGTTTACTAGAAAACACATTCTCAGATATTTTATTGAAAAACAGCTTCAGATAAATAGTGGCTAACAATTTCTTGTTTTTTTGCTATTATTCAAACTCCTACTGTTAATTTAAATGCAACTTTGTAGTGCTTTTGAAAATTATTGAACAAGACCATACATTTTCATTCACGGAATAAATAAAAAAATGCATTATATCATTTTACATTTTTCCTTTTGATTTCAGAAGTGTTTATCCTGGTCTCCATTCCAAAAAGAGATCATTTTGGATAAGTAATGGTCTGATATTAATTCTACAAGCATACAAATTTTACTCTTTCAAATATATAATTTGCACTCTAACTTGAAAGACAAAGAAAGGAAGTGTTTAGTTAAAATTCTATCTTTCAAAGTAGATGAGTAGTAAAAAGGAAACATTTTACTATGGAATGGATGATTATGTTTTATAGGGTGTTTTGAAATCTTACTTTCATTAAAATTTGTTAACAATATAAAACAAACTCAAATGCATCCATTCTAAAAACAATACTCCCTCTGACAAATCCATCAATATATTTTAACACAAAGAGCTTGTTTACAGATATTGCTTGGAGATTTTTAAAACAGAGTGAAATTATACCTCAAATCAATATTTCAGATACTTTAAAATGATCCTTGTTTAAATATCTTCTATGTAGAACTATTGTGATTTTCACATGAGAAGAACTCTTACGATATATGAATAATACTTGAAATAAAATACATTGCTATCTAAGTTATTTGAGACTCATAAACAGTTTAAGCTTTTCCATAAATTTTGAAAATATTTTTTAAAAGATGTATATGCAACATTTTGGATAGTCATATTTTCTGAGTGACATCACAAATAAAATAAGATCATTTTAACTACATGTTTCATTATGCAATTTAATTTTAATTTTAATCCATGGTTGGTGTGTGGTTTCTTAGTGTGATGCATACAAGATTAAAATTTATACCATGCACCAGATGTAAAATAGCATTTTCTCTCAATAAATCATAGTTTATAATTACATTTTATTTCTTTATTAATGGAGTACCAAAATTACTATGCATAATTTCTGCGTTGTGTCTAAAATTATGTTGCTAAAATTTATATTAATTTCATTTTGTGTTTAAAATGAAATATAATTTATTTATACTGGTGAAAATAAATAAAACTACAAATATTACTTAAGGTGATTTTTAAAACGGATAGAATTATATAAGATCATATAAAAACATAGCTACATCTACATTTATATTCAGACATAAATTCTTTCTGTATTTAGAAGTGTTTATAGTTATTAATAAACTAATTTTTCCATTAAAAAGTGGAATGCCCCCTCCAGTTAGATTTTAACTACTGATTTCCAAATTGCATTCTTCTTTCTGATATCCTACAATTGCTAAAACAAAACAACACATATTAACCATTATCTATATCTTCAGCAAATAATAATTTTCTTAAAAAAATAAAATGAAAAATATTAATTTTGAATTAGAATAAATCATTGCCAGCAATTGTTTCCAGACTTAGATTATTATTTCATGTATGTGTTGAAAGCAACAACTATATAAAATAGATTTTAAAATTAAAACTGATCATATCTATTTTTATAAATATACAATATCTAAATGATAGTTATACCTCTGTAACATATGTCATAACAACATATTTTGGAAAATGCCTTTGTCTAAGGATGCCTTCTTACATTAAATGGCTTTACATTTTGAAAATTTAGGTAAATGCCAATTTAAAATTAATTAAATATAAGAAAACTATTAAATGGAATCTGCTTCCTGGTAATTTAGAAAGAGTAAAATTAAAGTGAGCTGTCAGATTAAAATTAGTTCCTTGCAGATTTTACTACTATGTTTCTGACATAATCAAACTATAAAAACAGCCTAAATTATTTTATTATTAGTATTAGGCACTTTCAACAGGTCAGATCAATTTACAGTTCTGATTACCATATTACTTGATCTCTGTTTAGACTTTGGTATTGTCTAGATTTTTTAAATGAGAGATAGTGTGTGATGGTCCCAGTGTCTGATGTTCCCCTTCCTGTATCCAAGTGTTCTCATTGTTCAATTCCCACCTATGAGTGAGAACATGCGGTGTTTGGTTTTCTGTTCTGTTATGGCTGCATAGTATTCCATAGTGTATATGTGCCACATTTTCTTTATCCAGTCCATCATTGATGGACATTTGGGTTGGTTCCAAGTCTTTGCTATTGTAAATAGTGTGGCAATAAACATGTGTGCATGTGTCTTTATAGGAGAATAATTTATAATCTTTTGGGTATATACCCAGTAATGGGATTGCTGGGTGAAATGGTATTTCTAGTTCTAGATCCTGGAGAAATCACCACATAGTCTTCCACAATGGTTGAACTAATTTACACTCCCACTAACAGTTTTAAAATGTTCCTATTTCTCCACATCCTCTCCAGCATGTGTTATTTTCTGACTTTTTAATGATTGTCGTTCTAACTGTTGTGAGATGGTATCTCATTGTGGTTTTGATTTGTATTTCTCTAATGATCAGTGATGATGAGCTTTGTTAAAATGTTTGTTGGCTGCATAAATGTCTTCTTTTGAAAACTGTTTGTTCATATCCTTTGCCTACTTTTTGATGAGATTTTTTTTCCTTTTAAATTTGTTTAAGTTCCTTGTAGATTCTAAATATTAGCCCTTTGTCAGATGGATAGATTGCCAAAATTTTATCCCATTCTGCAGGTTTCCTGTTTACTCTGATGATAGTTTCTTTTGCTGTGCAGAAGCTCTTTAGTTTAATTAGATTCCATTTGTCAATTCTAGCTTTTGTTGTCTTTGTTTCTGGTGTTTTATTCGTGAAGTTTTTGCCTATGCGTGTGTCCTGAATAGTATTGCCTAGGTTTTCTTCTAGCGTTTTTGTGGTTTTTGGTCTTACATTTAAGTCTTTAATCCATCTTGAGTTAATTTTTGTATAAAGTGTAACAAAGTGATCCAGTTTCAGTTTTCTGCATACGGCTAGTCAGGTTTCCTAACACCATTTATTAAATAGGGAATCTTTTCCTCATTGCTTGTTTTTGTCAGATTTGTCAAATATCAGATGTTTGTAGATGTGTGGTATTATTTCTGAGGCCTCTGTTCTGTTCCATTGGTCTATGTATCTGTTTTGGTACCAGTACCATGCTGTTTTTGTTTAGTGTAGCCTTGTAGTATAGTTTGAATTAATAGCCTCCCAGCCAAAAAAAGCCCAGGACCAGACAGATTCACAGTCTAATTCCACCAGACCTACAAAGAGGAGCTTGTACCATTCCTTCTGAAACTGTTCTGTTCCAAACAACAGTAAAAGAGGGACTCCTCCCTAACTCATTTTATGAGACCAGCATCAACCTGACACCAAAACCTGGCAGAGACACAACAACAACAAAAAATTAAATTTCAGGCCAATATCCCTGATGAACATTGATGAGAAAATCCTCAATAAAATACTGGCAAACTGAATCCAACAACATATCAAAAAGCTTATCCACCATGATCAAGTCGGCTTTATCCCTGGGATGCAAGGCTGGTTCAACATATGAAATCAATAAATGTATCTATCACATAAACAGAACCAATGATAAAAACCACATGATTATCTCAATAGATGCAGAAAAGGCCTTCCATAAAATTCAATATCCCTTCATTCTAAAAATACTCAATAAACTAGGGACTGATGGAACGTATCTCAAAATGATAGCTATTGTGACAAACCCACAGCCAAATTATACTGAATTGTCAAAAGCTGGAAGCATTCCTCTTGAAAACTGGCACAAAACAAGGATGCCCTCTCTCGCCACTCCTATTCAAAATAGTATTGGAAGTTCTGGCCAGGGCAATCAGGTAAGAGAAAGAAATAAAGGGTATTCAAATAGGAAGAGAGTAAGTTAAAACACCTCTGTTTGCAGATGACATGATTGTACACATAGAAAATCCCATCGTCTCAGCCCAAAATCCCCTTAAGCTGATAAGCAACTTCAGCAGTCTTGGGATACAAAATCAATGTGCAAAATTCACGGGCATTCCCATACACCAATAATAGACAGAGAGCCAAATCATGAGTGAACTCTCATTCACAATTGCTACAAAGAGAATACAATACCTAGGAATACAACTTACAAGGGATGTGAAGGACCTCTTCAAGGAGAACTACAAACCACTGCTCAAGGAAATAAGAGAGGACACAAATAAATGGAAAAACATTTCATGCTCATGTAAAGAATAGATATCGTGAAATGACCTTACTGCCCAGAGTAATTTATAGATTCAATGCCATCCCCATCAAGCTACCATTGACTTTCTCATAGAATTAGAAAAAAAAAAATTACTTTAAATTTCATATGGACCCCAAAAAGAGCCTGTAAGCACAAAGAACAAAGCTGGAGGCATCATGCTATCTTTGTATTCTTACAGATGATGGACATTTGATTATACATATGTTTATTTATTTTAAGTTCCAGGATACATGTGCAATATGTGCAGGTTTGTTACATAGGTAAATGTGTGCCATGGTGGTTTGCTGCACTTATCAACAACCCATCACCTAGATATTAGTCCAAGCTTGTATTAGTTATTCTTCCTGATGCTCTCCCAACCACCACTGAAAGACCCAAGAGTGTGATATTCACTGCCATATGTCCACTTGTTCTCATTGTTCAGCTCTCACTTGTAAGTGAGAACATGGGTTGTTCAATTTTGTGTTCCTGAATTAGTTTGCTGAGAATTATGGTTACCAGCATCATCCATGTCCCTGCAAAGGACATAATCTTGTTCTATTTATAGCTGCATAGTATACCATGGTGTACATGTACCACATTTTCTTTATCCAGTCTATCATTGATAGGTATTGTGATTCTATTATGAATAGAAGAGAAGAAAGGGTATCAGCTACTCTTTGTACCTCTGGTAGAGTTCAGCTATAAATCCATCTGGTCCTGGGCTTTTTTTGGTTAGTAGTCTATTTATCGCTACCTCAATTTCAGAACTTGTTATTGGTCTATTCAGAGATTCAACTTCTTCCTGGTTCAGTCTTGGGAGAGTGTATGTTTCCAGAAATTTATCCATCTCTTCTAGATTTTCTATAAACACCTCTATGCAAATAAAGTAAATGATATTTTTAAAATGAGTTTCAGATTTCTCAATTATATGTTTTTCCCCCTTTGGCAATAGAATTGGCACTGTATTAGAATGGATCTTCTTAGATTTACTATAATTCTTAGTACTTTAGTCACATAATAATCTCAATTTATGTGGGCAAATTTATGTAGATAAAAAGATTGAGAAACAGTAAGCTGAGTGAACCTACCTACCCATGATACAATAAGATAAATCTCTCATATAGCACATTCCTTACTGTGCATTTTCATGTTCTACTTTATTGTCTTCACCAAAGGTCTGATATGACTTTATTTATTTTGATCCATAAAATGATTTATTCTCCCTGGTGATTACCAATTTGTACTTCCATCAGTTGATTTTCCAGGCTCTCATCTCTACAGTCAATAAACAAAGTCTGAATACAATTTCTTCAAAAATGCACATTCTCATTTAAAACACTATTTGAAGCAATTGGCAGTTTTACATGTTAAATAGCTCAAGTTTTTTGAAATCCTGAACTAGGAGTTAAGATCTCACCAGGAAATAAATGAATACATTATGAACAAATAAAAATAGAGATGCATGTGTTTACATATTAAACAGAAATCCAGCTTTTAATATTATAGCATAAAATTATTATAATACATTAATGTTTTCATGTTCTATCAAATCACATGTTAACATAATTAATATTGACTAGTTGGAAACTGTTTTATGTAAGATTATAAATAAATGTTAATGATAAATAATTAAACAAAGAGATTATTTGGATATTGTAGTTAAACTACTTGTACAACTACTTACTCATGTCAGCTTGAGTTGCAGATCTGACTAAGCCAATTCATTGAATGTTCCCTTTAAGTTTTTGGTTTGAATGTGGATTGTAAAAGTTATCAAATGAATTTTGCTTTGTTAATGTTTTGGTTACTAATTGCTACAGAATCAAGTACCCACAAAGTTTTTGAATTAAAATAACAGTCATGTTATATATTGCATAACTTTATGTGTCAGAAAATTGAGCAGAGCTCAGCTGGACAGTTCTATTCCAGGTGGCAAAAGTTAGGTTCACTCAGTGGTATTCATGTGGTGTCTGTTTTGGTAAGAAGGGTCAAAAACAAAGTAACTTCTATATCTTGATAGCTTGAAATGGATGGTCAGGACTGGATGGGACTCTTGGGGCCTCTCTATGTATTCTTCTTTCAAGGATATTGAGACTTCCTATCAAGTCTCCTGGGGATACAAGAGTGAGTGCTCAGATAGAAACTTCAAGATCCCTATGATGTAGTCTCAGAACATGAGACTACTATGTTTAGCCATGTTTAGTCCCGATTTAGACCCTGATTCAAGATAAAGGAAGAAATAAACCCTATTTCTTATGAGGAAATTACCTACATGTTTAGGAAGAGAAAGAATTGACAGCAATTCCTTGAAAATATGTTGCTACAGTTACTTACAACAGTAAACTTTTTTTTTTTTTTTTTTGAGACGGAGTCTCGCTCTGTTGCCCAGGCTGGAATGCAGTGGCGCGATCTCCGCTCACTGCAAGCTCCGCCTCCCGGGTTTACGCCATTCTCCTGCCTCAGCCTCCCGAGTAGGTGGGACTACAGGCGCCCGCCACCTCGCCCGGCTAGTTTTTTGTATTTTTTAGTAGAGATGGGCTTTCACCGTGTTCACCAGGATGGTCTCGATCTCCTGACCTCCTGATCCACCCGTCTCAGCCTCCCAAAATGCTGGGATTACAGGCTTGAGCCACCGCGCCCGGCCACAACAGTAAACTTTTAAGAATCATAACCCACTCAAGTATTTTCAGATTGCACCAAGATTGTCTCATAATATTAATTTTTTGTATGTGAAAGCATGAACATATTTTACCAGTTTCATTATATATTCATATCCATATTATATTCATCAATTCTGTCAATTAAAAAATATCACTCCAGAACAGGCTATTAAAATTTACTTCTGAATAATATGCTTACAATTTGGCCCACATCGCTGGGCGTGGTGGCTCACACCTATAATCCTAGCACTTTGGGAGGTCCAGTGGGGCGGATTGCCTGAGCTCAGGAGTTGGAGACCATCCTGGGCAACACAGTGAAACCTCGTCTCTACTAAAAACACACAAAAAAGTTAGCTGGGTGTGCGGGCGGGCACCTGTAATCCCCTGAGGGAGGAGAATCACTTGAAACTTGGAGGCAGAGGCTACAGTGAGCCGAGATCACACCATTGCACTCCAGCCTGGGCAACAAGAATGAAACTCTGTCTGGAAAAAAAGAAAAAAAAAAAAAAAAAAAAAAAATTGGCCCACGTTAAAAAATAAATTAAATTCTGTATATAATAAATTTCTACTTGCAGCCAAACTTTAGTCTTTATTATCTGATATACTTCTCCATTTCTTGGGGACACAGATGGCTCAAGTTTCAGGAATAAAAATTTTTGATTTTTTTATTTGTCATAAACAAATGCAAGCACATTTGGAATTAAGTCTGGAACAGAAGATATGAATTTTTTTTTCTTGCTTTCATGTACAAAATCCAAAAATACTTTTGGCCACTGAGAATATGTTGAGGATGGGTATAACATGACTGAAGTGGCTTCTTAAAACTCCTCTTTCTCTATGCTTTTTAAAGTATATATTTTTCCATATTATTAGATTCCATTTGCTACTAAGCTCTTTGGTTCTTTGTTTTCTCCTTTGAGTCCTAGAATTTCTTTTGATTGATATTTTGGATAAACATCCTATTTGAAAGGCTGCTAAAAAGAAAAAAAAAATTCAGGCACATACCTCTTTACATTTAACACAATTTTAATTTTTAGTCAATAAAGTAAAACAAAATATTATTGCACCAATTTGAGTATATTTTTTATCAATAAATTACGTGTGAGGGAAAATGGTGTGCCATGAATAGTTAGTGTTGGAATACATTGATCTTGGACTCTAGTTTACATCAGAGATATGCTGCTTAATAATTTTGAAAATTTACTCTAAATACTAGAATCTTCGTATTGTAAAATGTTAACATCAACAGGATTATTTTAATACAGTATAAATATTTACTCTGATAAATTTCATATGTATCATTACCTTCAGAAGCAATTCAACCTAATATGCTGCTTCTTTTTAAAAACAGTTTAAACAATGACAGACTCAATGTGCAAACATTTTGTATAAAAGTTTTGCATTTATGCTTCTGAGTAAGATTGTCCTTGTCTTATTTTGGCAGCAAGTTTATGTAAGTCTCATGTAAAAAGATGGGAGTTGATTTTTTTTTCCTTTTTCTATTCTCTTTACATATTTATGAAATACTAAAATTATTCATATATATATTAGAAGTTTCTAGAATCCCTTCTTAGTCCTAGATTTGATTTGTGAGTCTGAATTATTGATCCATTTTTAAGGAGTGTTTTAATTTTGGGGTTTTATATATCTTCTAAATTTCATCTCAGTAAGACATATTATTAAGAAAATTATTTATTTTATTTATCTTTCCAAAGCATTGAATTAAAAAAAGCAAATTACAATAATAATTTAAGGATTAATAATAATATACACAGATAAGATCCCCATCATCGAGCTTATTAAAAGGAGCATTACCAACATTTAGAAAGCTGCCTTTTAGCCCTTACTTATTTACCCACTCTTCTCTCCTCAAAAGTTAAGGTTATATTAAATATAGAAATGCATATTGCCTCGTTTTGCTTTGTAGTGTTAGTACATGTGAATGTAACCATATAAAATAATAAGCGTTTAATTGTTCCTGTTTGAGGACATAATAAAAAATGAAATTGAAAAATGAAATTGTACAATTTATGTAAAGTTGATAATATTGCACCCAATGAGTTTTATTGTGTGATAGGAAGAGTAACACCCCAGCCCCAGTGATTAGTCCACACCCTAATCTTTGGCACCAGTTAAAATCACGTGCTATGTTACATGGCAAAAGGGACTTTGTAGATGTTTTAAGTTTATAGAACTCAAAATAGGGAGATTACCATGGTTTTCTGGGTGGTACCAATAAAATTATATAAATCCTTAAAAGCTGAGAAGTTTCTCTGACTGGAGCCTGTGAAATGCATCAGAAGTAAGAGATTGTAAGCATAGGAAACTTCCCATGAACTGTTACTGTTTGAAGAAGAAAGGGACTTGTGTGGAAAGCATAAGAAGAAAACAAATTCTGCAGCAACCAGAGAACTCAAAAGAGGACCCTGATTTCCCGGAGGAGAAGTGCAGCCCCAGCCCCATCTTAACTTTTGCTCAGTAAGACCTTAAGCAGAGTACCCAGTTGAGCCTACTAGACTTCTGGCCTAAATAAATTGTGAGATAATAAATGAGTGTTATTTTAAGCCACAAAATAGTGATGATTTTTACAAGAAGAGAAAATAATTGATTTAATAAATTAGTTTTAATTTACCAAGTGTTTAAAGATTTATTTTTCTCACCATTTGCTTGTGCCTATCAGAACTTCCTTCTTAGGTCATATTCTGTTTTCTTTAAGTATATCTTAGAAGTTACTTTAGTGAGATTTTTGTCTTGGAACATTCTCTGAATCTTTGACCTATTTGTGAATAATAACAGTCTTCTTTATACAGAATTTTTAAGATATTTCTTGTCTTGTGTGATTCAGTTATGCTGCTGAATTGTCTGGTGTCAAACCGATACCTCTTTACAAATCACCTGTCCTTTCTATCTGACTGCTTTCAAAATGCTTTGTCTCTTTTGTGGTTTGCAATTTTGCAATTATTGGTAGAGGTATGCCTTTCTTAGTGGCATACGGGTAAAGTAACTCACCTGTTAAACCAAAGTAAAATAACCTCTCCCCTTCAAAAGACAAAATAAAAAAACAAAAAACCCAAAACCTCTTTGTAGTGTTTTCTGAGGTTTCTTATATTTCCACCGTGACCAGTTCAAGCTATCAATGTTTTAAAGATCAGCTGGTAAATTTCTGAATGTTTAACAGAAGACTCTTGTGGGACACTATGAACTGACTACAGCACAGTACTGCCTTCTTTGTTTTTTGTTTAAAGGAGTCATTTTACTTTCAGGATCTAAAGCTCCGTGACTTTTGTTAGTTTTGGAAAATCCTCAATATCACTTCGTATTTTTATCTCATGTCTCTTCCTGAAATTTAATTAGATGTACATTAGGTTTTCTTACTGTCCTCTTTATCTCCTATGCTGTTCCCTTTTGTGAATCTTTTCCCTCTATGTTCCATTCTGAGTAATTAATTTAGATCAATCATCCTGTGAAATAAATGTATTTCCAGCTATAATCTACTCATTAACTCATTAATTTTTATTAATTTTAATTTTAATTTAAAGATCCAATTTGGCCACTTTTACACATTTTGATGTTTCTATGGTTTATATTTATATATATGTTTCCAATTTTCTTTTTATGTTCATATATATTTTTAGTTTACCTGTTTCCTATGGTTTCTGATAATTCTAGTATCTGGATGTCTTCAGTTAGTATTCTGTTGCTTCCTGTTATATTGACTCTTGAGTGGTGTTTTTTTTCTTTCTGTGTAAGAACTCATGTTTGCCAAGGCTTAACTTGTGAGAGTTTTGAAGGATATGGCTGCAGGTAGGTTTTTCAATAGAAAATTTGCATTTATTCATTCTATATATCTAATGGCAAAACCAATATCTTTCAATTGTTTCCTTGGTCTTGGATTTCCTGGATCATACACACAATGAACAATCAGACATCAAACTAATGTAAGGGCAGCTTGTACATGCAAATTCTTACAGGACATTCTTTTATTGTACAATTATTTTTAAGGCCTAAGATATGCAAATTACCTTATATAGTTGCATGGGCATATATATATTTTTTGACATCTTCTTACTTAGATTATAGTCTATAAATATTCCTGGCTTTCTGTATTGTTTACTATTACATCTCCCCTAATGATAGCTAAAATTTTGCCTCCAGTAAGCTATTAAAATCCAACTATCCAGGCCGGGCGCGGTGGCTCAAGCCTGTAATCCCAGCACTTTGGGAGGCCGAGACGGGTGGATCAGGAGGTGAGGAGATCGAGACCATCCTGGCGAACACGGTGAAAGCCCGTCTCTACTAAAAAATACAAAAAACTAGCCGGGCGAGGTGGCGGGCGCCTGTAGTTCCAGCTACTCGGGAGGCTGAGGCAGGAGAATGGTGTAAACCCGGGGGGCGGAGCTTGCAGTGAGCTGAGATCCGGCCACTGCACTCCAGTCTGGGCGACAGAGCGAGACTCCGTCTGAAAAAAAAGAAAAAAAAAAAAAAAAAAATCCAACTATCCAAATTACTGGTATCAGTAGAAACTTGTAGGAAAACCTGCAGGTTAAGTATTTTCTTTGAATCTGTTTTTAGCTCTCTCTTCATTTCTTTACTTGGTTTATCATCTTGCTTTATTATGCCCTCAGTCAAAAATATAAAAGCACTTTTGTTATATCGTATGCAGCATTCTTATAATGGGAAAGTTTTCAGAATATTTAGTCTGACATGTTGCCAAGAAAAAATATAATGTGATTTTAAATGCAAACAAATGACAGCCAAAATGAATTAGGGAATTACACAGACAGTAGCATAGTCAACAAGTGATATATATGACATCATGCATATATATAATATGTATTATATATATAAAAGTAGAAATTATTTATTGATTCTGGCTTTTTCTTAATGCATTATTTACTTATTATGGTATACTTAAGGTTTTGGTATGTCATTTGAATTCAGGTTATGATAATTTATTTAGAATAAAACATTCACATCATTTTTCATCTCAAAATTCTCTGTGTTTTGGATGTGCCATCCTTAAAAGTCAATGTTTAATGTAGATGTTATATAAAGATAAAAAGATGCTTAAGATGGAACAATGTATAAGTGAGTTTCTTCTTCTTAGGGATAGGTTTAATTTTTTTGTGAAATAGTTTTCATGCATGTATAATTTATATTAATGGAATATACACTCTTTTTTTGAACATGATATATTGTTCTGAAATTGTTTATACTCTAAGAGCTGAGCTGGGTGTGGTGACTCTCACCTGCAACCCCAGCACTTTGGGAGGCCAAGGTGTGCAGATCACCTGAGGTCAGGAGTTTGAGACCAACCTGCCTAACATGGTCAAACCCCATTTCCGCTAAAATACAAAAATCAGCGGGGCCTGGTGGCTGGCACCTGTAATCACAGCTACTTATGAGGCTGTGTGTGTTCCTTGACTAAGGTCTACATAAGTGGGCCTCTATCTTTATATAGTCTTAATTTCTCTGTATGCCTGTTTCTGTTCTTCCTTTTGTTATAAGTACTTGTCATTGGATTTACTGCCCACCTTATTCAGGATGATCTGTCATCAGTAGATGCTTAGAAGCTGCAAAGCCTCATTCTGAATAAGGTCATATTTTGAGTTTCTGAGTGGACATATTTTGAGGAGCCACAATTCAACCACTACACATCAGTGTTCTTATTTTGTACTGATTTTTTCTTAAAGTATCAAATGTTAAAAACTCATTTCTTTTCTTACAAAATTGATTGGCTCTTTTTAAATATAATTCAATTTTAATTCATCCTTATGATGCTCCATTGCTTACACTATTTAATATTGTCATAACATGTAACATTACTCTCCATCTACTCTGTCTTGTTTTCAAATGAGGTTACATGGGAAGTATTAAATGATCAGATTGCTTGTAGATACACTTACAGTATAACTACTATACTTTTTTGTCTTAATATATTTAAATATAATAATCTTTTTTTAAATCTTTTTTCCATTAGTGTCATGGGATGGATAAATAACAGGAGATTTGGAGTGAGACAAACATAAAGTGAAATACAGATTACAATTTACTACTAATGTAAACCTCAAAAGGTTTATCTTTTATATTAACCTATATATCAGTTTAAAAACCTTCTTTACTAATTAAGTAGTATTCTCAATTAACCATAATAAATTTTATTTGAAAATAGTACAATTATCATTTTTCAATTTATTTCATTATTTTATCCTTTTAATGTCACAATTTTTCTGGTTCTTTTTCCCTCATATTTACAACTTATCAATTTTTCACCTCTATTCATAAAGAATACACGGTTGTTAGAGGAGTGATTAAGACTTCCTAAGTCTGTTATTCATAGTTTTTCTTTTGCTAATAATGTTTACCATTCTTTCAATTAAAGAAATGTATACACAGTTAATGCAGGAATTATAGGAAATAGAAAATACATTAATTCTATAATCCCTTGAAAAGAGGGAACTTTTTATTGTACAAGTAGAATTAAATATTTATAAGTAAACAAATAACCGGGAAAATGATTTTATTTTAGTAGTTTATTGAAAATGCTCATTTGGGAATGAGTTTCTGAGACAAGAATCTAATATCATTAAGATTACATGGCAAGGACTAAATATGTAATTCATTTATTATTAATAAATTTTACTTAAACACACATTTGACATTTAGAATGTAAGCTACCATGCTATTTATAACAATTAACACACATATCAAGTGTCAATTAGCAGTTTAGGGATTAATTGCTATGAAATTGATTTGTCAGAAATTAGTGTTTAAATGTTAATGTATCGAAATTCATTGCAATTAGAAGCCAAATATAAAATTTAGTCAAGTGAACATTTATTATTCATATTATTTGTGAAATAAACAATATAAAATAATTTTCTGAATGTATGTGAATCAAAAATAGAAGTTCTTTTAAAATAAATTATGTCATATAGAGACATTACATTTTATGTCAGTTTTAAATAATCAATGTCTTATTGATAATATTTCAGAGCCTTTAAATTACTCTGTTTACTATATATTTTCATTATCAAAATTGCTCTAAAAATATATGGTGCAACAAGCTAGAGTTTATCTGCAATGGTTACAGATAAAAGATGGAGCCAGAAAGTATGATTGCATAGAAAAAGCAGATATTGAGAAACAGAACATAACTTTAGAATTAACTTGTAATCCCTTTACTGTGTTTTATTTATGGCCTATAAAACAGCTGCTCTATATTTAGATCGGCATTTCATTGAAACTATTCCCACTATGAGTGATAAGAACTCCAACTAAAACTGGCTTAGATGAAGATTATGTCTTTTGTAAAGTATTGTCTCGTAAAGTATATGTCTATGTAAAGTATACGTCTTATCTAAAATATTAATTATTGTCTTATGTAAAGTATAGTGATGCCTAATACCATGGCATTAGGAGATTAAGAATTTCTCTCTCTCTCTCTGTTGGTCTCTTGCTCTGACTCATTTTAGTTTTTGCTTTCCTTTATGTTGACATTACTCCCAGGGAGGTTCTCAACCTGATGTCTGTTCTCCGACTTAGATTTTATTTTCCTTAGAGTTAAAAATTATACATTTCCTTCCTAGACAATTAAATAAAATTACACAACTGAAATTCATCACATGAATCAGGTAATACATGCATTCTATCTCTGAACAAATAATTATGGCCAGTGAATAAATGTTGTTGCTTACACGTTAACTAAATCACATGTTCACTCCCAGTGCTCCCTGAAATATCTGAAATGTAAAACCATACAGATGAAGAAAAAAAGAAAGAAAGAAAGACTATGGAACAGAAAACAAACTTAAAAAACCTTACCAACTGTAAAATGATTTGTTGGTTTGCCTCTGCATTACTTCTTGATATGATTTGGCTCTGTGTCCGGATCCAAATCTCATCTTGAATTATAATCCCCATGTGTCCAGGGAGGGACCTAGTAGGAGGTGATTGGATCATGGGAGCAGTTTTCCCCATGCTGTGCTCATGGCAGTGAGTGAGTTCTCATGAGTTCTGATGGTTTAAAAGTGTTTGGCAGTTCCCCATCTCTCTCTCTTTCTCTGCTTCCATCACATAAGATATGCCTTGCTTCCCATTCGCCTTCTGTGATGACTAGAAGTTTCCTGAGGCCTCCCCAGCCATGTGGAAGTACGAGTCAGTTAAACCTCTTTGGTTTATAAATTATCCAGTCTTAGGGAGTTCTTTACAGCAGTATGAAAATGGACTCATACACTTCATTTGTTTTAATTATTAATTGAATTATAACTCATACTGTAAATACCAATATCAGTTTAAAAAATCTGGAATATTTTAAATACTTTTATCAGAATAAGGACATATATAAAGGTAGCAAAAGTCATACATGTCCACTATAGTAACAGATCTCACCTAGCCATTTCTAATGACACAATCTAGGAACAACAAAAGTCTGTTCTAAATAGAAACAATAGTAGGGAAATACCCTTGATCTAATAAGATACAGCTGTAGGCTGAAAACACATACTGCCTACCAGTTCTATTATAAGAGTTCTAAAAGAAAAGCATGCATACATAATTATGTATGTATACTATAAAATTATGCCACAACATGCCCCAAGAACTGTATATTGGGTAAATACTGAACTTTCCCTCTATGGCAATATTCCACAATAATTGAGTGACAGCTCCCCCTTCAGTTTGGACACTCCCTCTTTAAATTGCTGTGCTTCTCATCACTTTATCTATATTCTCCACAAAAGAGCCAGGTTCAACTTATTAGTTTTCTTATAGTAGATTAATAGATTTATAGATGCTTGACTCTATTGAAAGGAAATACAACAAATCAAAGAGCAATGACTGTCTCTATGTATCATGGACTGAATTGTGTTCCTCACATACCCCCACATTTAATCCATTTGTTGAAGTCCTAACTTCCAGTGTATTTGGAGACAGGGCTTTCAAGTAGGCTATTAAGCTTAAATAATATCATAAGGGTAAGCCCTAAGCAACAGGACTGATGTCTTTATAAGAGTAAGAAACACCAAATATCTCTCTGTCTGTGTGTGTGCACACAGAGAAACACCATGCAAGAACACAGAAAGAAGTCGCGATCTGTAAGCCAAGGAGAGAAGCCTCACCAGAAACCAAAACTGCCGGCATCCTGATCATGGAATTCTGGCGTCCAGAACAGTGAGAAAATGAACTTATTTGCTTAATCTACCCAGTCTGTGGTATTTTCTTATGGCAGCCTGAGAGGACTAATACACCATGCCAAGGAATGTAATATTTGTGATTTTTTTAAATGATTTTATGGTATTCAAAATTATTCATATATTAATGGTGATTGTCACATCTTTACAGTTGGATGTTGAATTCATCCCATACTATTGCACTAGTCTTTTTTTTTCTATCCTTTGTACTGACTAAACTTGTTTCTAACACATCTTTGAGCTTCTTTCTTCCTTTCACTTGGTGTAACCTGTTTGTAAAACTAAATTCCTGGCTCTTCTCAGATATAAAATCATTTCCTCACAAGTGTTATCTTCTCCAAACAACCATAAAAAACCTGCCAACTACTAAATCACTAATTTAATCTAATCATTCTAGATAACCCATTACATTCGATGAGTGTCTATTCATGACACTGCTTAATTTACTTACTATGACAAGTTTCTATCTGAGATTATTTTTATTCACTAATTATTTTAAATGTATTTTGTCACTCTTACAAATTTGGAAGGGCAGATAGTTGCAAATTTATAAACATAAATTTGAAATATACTTTAACTGCTATAGAAAATGATTAGAGATCCTTGAACAGAAGATATAGGATCTACATAATACTCTCTAAACTCCTAAAATAATTTAAAACTTATCTGAAACAAATGATACAATTTTATATCTGCAACATGAAGGTATTTTCTAAAACTGTGAGACAGTAACTAGGACTATAGCAACTGTCAAACAAATGTGAAATATTTTAAATTAACAAGTGTTTTAGGATTTTGAAATATTCTGGTTGAAATGTTAGAATAGTATTGGTTAACAAATAGAAAACAGAAATAATTAGAAAAAAATCATAGAGGAAAAAGTTAAATTTGTGTGCATTTAGAGAAGAAAAACTTAAGGTTTTTATACTCGATTCCTAGAAACAACCGTACCTAGGCTTATTTGAGAGAGGTCATGAGTAAATCTATAATGGTCATAACGTGTTTGTGAGTTGTCAGAATTCCCTATTGGAGTTAGCTAGTTCGTAGATAGAATTTCATAAAAAAATATTGGGAGTAAAGACATTTTTGAAGAAATGAATATAAAATGTACAAACACTAAATAACACTGTACATTATCAGGAAAATATAACCTAAATCGCATATGCTGAAAATCTAAAGGATATAAATCACAGAAGCTTCGTGTAATAATTTCAAATAATGAAAGGAAAAAAAAACAAATTTTAAAATGTAAGATAAATCCAAAAAAATCAGGATATGAGGAATAAAGAAATAAAGGGAAAGCAGGGTGTCCATAGATCACAAAATGCAATGTTACAAGTAATTTTAAAGAAATCAGTAATTGCAATGAATATAAATACATTATACCATAATAAATTACAGTCTCATGTTGTAACCACAACAACAACAAAAATTCCAAAGTGATCAAAGGCTTAATTATAATAAATAAGGGAATCAATATTTATAATCTCAAAATTGACAAGGCTTTTCTAAGTTGTAAAACTCAAAATTAACAACAAAAATTATTGAGTTTTACTGTATCTCTTAGCAAAATAACATACAAATTAGTAAGAAAAATGTTAAAAGTTAATCATGAATTATTTTGTAACAGAAATGTTAATAATCATTTAAATGCTTTTCAAGAGGAAAGAGTTAAATAAAATGTGATATAGATAAGAAGAGGACATAAATATGAGTAAAAAGGATGTGTTCTACCATTATAGGTAGTCCTTGTAATCATTTATTGTATTTAAAACAAGGTGAATGACAGGTACAATTTGAGGTAATTTATATACAATTAAAACATAAAGATGTATATGTTTTGTATAGTTATGTAACTGATTAGAAAATTTATTGCCTTTTGGAGGAGAACAAAAGGGAGCTGGGACTAAGGGAAGTATCAGACAACTTATGTATTGTGTGTAATATTCTAGTTTTTTTGAAGGATAGCTATATATTTTTGTTATTAAATACATTTAACATTTAATATTAAATTCAAGGTCATAAAGTGGATGGAAGAAGAATATGTAAATAAGGAGAAGGCGATTACAGAAACTTAGGGGAACTGTATTTGGATAAAGTGCAAGTTAGAAGAGAACAGAGAGGAGGTGGCAGGAATAGCTGAGAGGTAGTGATGCCAGGAGAATCAAATGCTTATAGATGTAAGGAGAAAGAGTCAAGAAAGTGGTCAACAGTGGCACATGTTTTAAGGAATAAAGTTTTTGAAAACTAAAGATACAGGAGATCAAGGCAAAAGTTAGGATAGTAGTAGAAAGTCAGATTACAAGCATTTTAAACAGCAGGTTGGAAATTAGGTAATAGGTCATTGAAAGCACTCTCATTGTTTTGATAAGTTGTTTTAATCATCTCTATAGTTCTTTGTATGCTACAGTCACTGGCCCTTAATTTATATTTATTTAATCCTCAAAACTTTTGCTACTACTATTATCACTGTTTTAGGCATGAGTAAACAGAGTACTAGGCAATAGTAAAGTGAGGTTACCTAACTCCCCGCAAGTCGCACAGCTAGTTAATGATGGTGCCAGATCCAAACTACAGAGTCAGGGTTTTTACTCAGTGAAGATGTTATAAGTTATATTGCAAGATGTCAAGTACCAATTGAGATGAGAAGAGGCTAAATCTGTAATTGTGGTTATATGGACGGGGTGATAGACTGAACAAATTTATCTTTGATTTTTGTGAGGGGGAATATATATATTTGTTGGTCAGAGTAGACCAAAGAAACAATCCAAAGTTTACAAAATGGGAGATTCACAAAATCTTATTTATAAGTACACTCTGGATTGCAAGATAGGAGATGAACTCAAGGGTCTAAGTGGGATAAAACATTATATATATATTCTGTTTCCAGGATGCCTTCATGACACTAGTAGGTTACCCTTAGGGAACACATACCCCAAGTTAGGATTATTTTCTCCTAGACTGCTTCTCCTGCCCTTTCTCTTGCTAACCTGCTACACATACTTGATGCTTTGTTTATTTAGTTATTTATTCTCTGCAATCAGTGACATGTTAAAACAAGATTCTAGGTGCTGAAAATTCAAAACTGAGTAAAAACAGAGAAGCTCTACCACAGAGCATAGTCTATGATAAAGCAACCTTAGCTAGGTGACAGAGTGCAAGATTTTGCTCTGGGACCAGCAATAATACTAGGTGCTCTTTTATATGGCAACATGGGATTTAGAGGTAAGTTAGCCTGTTAAGAGTCAGGCAAGATAGCCTTTCCTAAAGTATAAAGTGACAATGAACAAAGCTTCTTTTAGGAATCTTTCTTACCATTTGCAGTCCTTTTCCTCTATTGCTTTTCTATGTGTTGGATATATCTCCTTTGAGCTTCCTGAATTGAATCTTTTCATTTCCTCTACCTCTGTGTATTAAATATATACAATGAGATCAGATTCCTGTCCATCAAGCTCTTTAAACTGACATTTATAAATAGCTTTTTTAAAATAAATTCTTACCGAAAGTCTGTATATGCCAACAATACATTTATTATCTTTTAAATTTGAGGCAGGGGATCATGCTGAACCTATTTACAAATGAAATGTGCCATATGATAATTTTACATCCAAAACATTGTGCCTTTACAAATATGATTTTACCTTTGTAATATTCTAAGATTTTGCTCATATAAATCAAACTCACAATTTTGAGAATTTTGGTTGCAATAAAGAGTGTCTGTAAGTCACTCCTCTGTAGGGTTATAATGAAAAGAAAGAACTAAAAAAAAGTGTAAAAAGAAACAAAAGCATAAAGCTGTACAGGCTGAAATAAGACATTATTTGTATGTGGTATGAAATCTGCAGATCCGGCCTAGTGGGATGCTTCACGCCTGTAATCCCGGTGCTTTGGGAGGCCGAAGAGGGCGGATCACGAGATCAGGAGATCGAGATCATCCTGGCTAACACGATGAAACCGCGTCTCTACTAAAAAATACAAAAAATTAGCCTGGCATGGTGGTGGGCACCTGTAGTCCGAACTACACAGGGGACTGAGGCAGGAGAATGGCGTGAACCTGGGAGACAAAGCTTGCAGTGAGCCGAGAACACGCCTCTGCACTCCTGTCTGGGCGACAGGGCCAGACTCCGTCTCAAAAAAAAAAAAAGGACATCTGCAGATCCACGAAAAAGCCTGAAAGAGAGGAAGCAGGAACTTATCCATGCTCACCTGAAACAGCTAAGGTGGAGGAAGCTTCCATTGGCTCTAAACTGATCCTTTGTGCACAAAAGCTATGTTTCTAAGAAAAGTAGGCTCAGGGGAGAGTGGGTGCTGATTCATAGTTTTGGTAAATATTAAAATATTAATCACAATATCAGATAAGATTAGAATATTTGGTCAAAAGGTAAAACAAATAATCACATTTGTTCAACAAAAGTAACATGATTTTACTAGTGCCTCAGTGTAAATGAACGGAAGATAATCCTTAAAACAATTTTTAGTAAACAAGTAATGATATCCTTGATGGCAAAATTAAAATGTCGTTTTGCAGTCTTTGGTCACATTTCAGTAAATGTAAAGTTACTTATAAAGGATGACTGTAACTGTATTAATATTTATTTTATTGACCATATTTTTGAAGGTCTTTGAAGGTCACTTGAATTCATATATCAAATTCACCAGTGCCTTTAGACAACTATCTAGAAGAGGAATGGAATATTTTCTGTGAGTACTCCCTAACTAGTCAATCATTCTTAGTTGTAAGATCTAAGTGAGATTTTTCTTATAAATATTTTATCCCCAACATATTCCATGAAATCAAGAGATCTCATATTCAATATATGTTTATTACATAATTTTGCATGATTTGTCTGCTGTTCAAGTAACAAACAACAAATACAAATTTGTTGAGCTCCATCCAAGTACTGAGAATTTCAAAGCTGAACAGGGTAGATGTGTTGTTTGACTTAAAGAAACTTAGAAACTACTGGTGTAATATCTTCTAAGTCTGAAGTAAAAAATGCAATTCCAATGCAGAATATATAGGTGTTTGTAGTTTTCTATGGTGCTTAATACATTATGTGCACTGTAGGGGTTAATAATGATACATGGTTAGTAATGATATTTGAGAACAAGAAGTGTCTGAAATAAGGGAAATTTAGAATAAATGGACTTAGCTTAAACAGGGAGAGAGGAGATGAGAATATTCCTAGCAGAAGTTATAGAGCAAAAGTTTATAGCAAAGGTAAGGATTACAAAGGAATCCAAAGATTTGTGTAAATTAAGCATAAAATAGTAGTATTCAGGGTAGATAAACAGGAGCTAGACTGAGCATGTGGAGGGAGGAATTGTGAATACTGCCTGGGTTTCTTGACATGTCTTTTTAAGTTGTTTAAAAATTCATTGTAAAAATAAGATTATACTGTTGAAATGTAAATATTTTTGTCCAATTATGAATGCACATGTTCATTATTTCATGCCACTACTGATAAACTCATACTTCAAAATTTAATATAACTTTACGTAGTTACACTAAATATATGGTATGAATTTAGGAAACATGTTCTAAATTCTAATTCAATTTTGCTTGACAGCTAGATTTGTGCTTTGCTTTATCGTGCTTCACAGATATTATGTATTTTACAAATTGAAAGTTTGTGGCAAGATTGCATCTTGAAAGTTTATCAGCACAATTTTTCCAACAGCATGTGCTCAATTTATATCTTTGTACCACATTTTGGTAATTCTTGCAGTACTTCAAACCTTTTCATTAAATAGCATATCTGTTATAGATCCTTATTCTTTTCAGACAAAGCCTAGTGCAGAGTAATACCCTAAGTCTTTTCAGTTTTATAATAGCTGAGACAGATGAGGAAGTTGCAGAGGAAAAGTTGGAAGCAAATAAAGTTAGTTCACAGGGTATAAAGAAAATACCTTGTATTAGTCTGTTTTCATACTGCTATAAAGAACTGTCTGAATTTGGGTAATTTATAAGGAAAAGAGGTTTAATTGACTCACCGTTCAGCATGGCTGGGGGTCCTCAGGAAACTTACAGCCATGTCAGAAGGCGAAGGAGAAGCAAGGCACCTTCTTCATAGGGCAACAGAAATGAGAAGTACCACATAAAACTGTTAGATCTCATGAGAACTCATTCACTATCAAGAGACTAGCATGTGGGAAATTGCCTACATAATCCAATTAACTCTTCCTTGTCTCTCCCTTGACATATGGTGATTATGGGAATTATGGAGGTTACAATTCAAAATAAGATTTGTATGGAGACATAAAGCCTAACCATATTAGATGTCGTCTCCATAATATAAAAATACAAGGTAAAGCTTCCAGTGCTGATGAAAAGGTGAAGGAATTTATCCATAGGATCTAGCTAAGATAATTGATGAAGGTGGCTACACTAAACAACAAATTTTCTTTTTATAACCTTTATAGGCTAGCAGGGACATGTGAAGGTTTGTTATATAGGTAACCTTGAATTATAGGGGTTTGTTGTATAGATTATTTCATCGCCCAAGCATGAAGCTTAGTACCCAATATTTATTTTTTCTGCTCCTCTCCCTCCTCCAACCTTCTACCATCAAGTGGACTCCAGTGTCTGTTGTTCACCTCTTTGTGCTCATGAATTCTCATCACTTAGCACCCACTTACAAGTGAGAATATGTGGTATTTGCTTTTCTGTTCCAATGTTAGTAAAGGATAGCAACCTCTAGCTCCATCCATGTTCTTGCAAAAGACAGGATCTTATACTTTCTTATGGTTGCATGGTAATCCATGGCATATATGTACCACATTGTCTTTGCCTAACAGGTCATTGATTGCATAAAGGTTAATTCCATGTATTAGACTGATTCCATGTCTTTGCTATTGTAAACAGTGCTACAAGGAACATTCACACACATATCTGTCGTAGAATGATGTATATTTCTCTGGGTAAATGTGTAGTAATGGGATTGCTGGGTCAAATGGTAGTTTTGTTCTTAGTTCTTTGAGGAATCACCATGCCGTTGTCCACAATGATTGAGCTAATTTACATTCCCACCAACAATGTATAAGTGTTTCTTTTCTCCACAATCCTGCCAGATATCTTCAAGACCCATTTCACACATAATTACACCCATAGGCTCAAAATTAAAAAAATAAAAATAAACAAACAAAAACAAACAAATAAACAAAACATAAAAAAGCATAGGTTGCAATCCTAATTTCAGACAAAACAGACTTTCAAACAAAGATCAAAAAAGACAAAGAGGGCATTACATAATGGTAAAGGGTTCAATAAGAACCCTAACTATGTTAAACATATGTGCACCCAACACAGGAGCACATTGCTTCATAAAGCAAGTTCTTAGGAATCTACAAAGGGACATAGACTCCCACACAATAATAGTGGGAGACTTCAACACCCCCGTGACAGTATTAGATGATTTAGGAAGGAAATTACAAAGATATTCAGGACCTAAAATCAACATTAGATCAAATGTGCATGATAGCCCTCTACAGAACTCTCCACACAAAAAACAACAAAATATACATTCTTCTCATTGCCACGTGGCATATACTCTAAAATTGACCACATAATTTGACATAAAACAATCCTCAGCACATGAAAAATAACAAAAAATATCGCAAAACACACTCTTGGACCCCAATACAGTGAAAGTCAAAGTCAAAACTAAGAAAATCACCCCAAGCCATACAATTACATGGAAATTAAACAACCTGTTCCTGAATGACTTTTGGATAAGTAATACAATAAGGCAGAAATGAATAAGTTCTTTGAAACTAATAAAAACAAAGATAAAACATACCAGAATTTTTGGGACACAGCTAAGGCAGTGTTAAGAGAAAAATTCATAGCACTAAATACCCACATCAAAAAGTTAGAAAGACCTCAAATTAACAACCTGACATCACAAGTGAAAGAATTAGGGAAGCAAGAACAAATCAACCCCAAAGCTACCACAAGAAAACAAAAAACCAAAATCAGAGCTAAAATGAAGAAAAATGAGATATGTAAAACTATTCCAAAGGCTGACAAATCTAGGAGTTGTTTTTCTGAAAAAAAATAATAACATAAATAGGATACTAGTTGGATGAATTCAAAAGAAAAAAAGAGAATATACAAATAAACACAATTAGAAATGACAAGGGGATGTTACCACTGAACAAACAGAAATAAAAATAACCATCAGAAACTACTATAAACACATCTATGTATACAAACTAGAAAACCTAGAAGAAATGGATAAATTCCTGGACATATACACCCTCCAAAGATTAAAACAGAGAGAAATTGATTCCCTGAATAGACCAATAATAAACTCTAAAATTGAATCAGTAATAAACAGCTTACCAACCAACCAATGAAAAAACAAAACAAAACAAAGAAAACCTAGGATCAGATAGTTTCACAGCTGAATTCCATCAGATGTACAAAGAAGAACTGGTACCATCCCTCCCTCCAGAAACTATTTCAAAAAAATTGAAAAGGAGCGATTCCTCCCCAACTCATTCTATGAGACCAGCATCATCATCCTGATACCAAAACCTGACAAAGACAGAACAAAAATGAAAGTTTCAGAGCAATGTCCTTGATGAACATCAATGCAAAAATTCTCAAGAAAATACTTGCAAATCAAATCCGGCAGCACATCAAAAAGCTAATCAACCACGATCAAGTAGGCTTTATCCCTGGGATGCAAGCCTGGTTCAACATATGCATATCAATGAAAGTAATTTATCACATAAAAAGAACTCAAGACTAAAAATAACATGATTATCTCCCTAGATGCAGAAAAGACTTTCAATAAAATTCAACATTCCTTCGTGTTCTAAACTCTCCATAAACTAGGCATTGAAGGAATATACCTCAAGATGTTAAGAGCCATCTATGAGAAATCCACAGCTAACATCATACTGAAGGGACAAAAGCTGGAAGCATTCCCCTTGAAAATTCACTCAAGACAAAAATGCCCTCTTTCACCACTGCTATTCAATGTAGTATGAGAAGTCCTTGCCAGAGAAATCAGGCAAGAAAAAGAAATAAAGCATATTCAAATGAGAAGCGAGGAAGTCATACTATCTCTGTTTGCAGATAACATTATTCTATATCTAGAAAACCCTGTAGTCTCAGCCCAAAAGTTTCATCAGCTGATAACTTCAGCAAAGTGTCAGGATACAAAACCAACATACAACAATTACTAGCATTTTGATATACTAACTACAGTTAAGCTAAGAACCAAATAATGCAGGCAATCTCATTTACAATGGCCAGAAAAAAAAAAAATAATAAAAAAAAATACCTAGGAATACATCTAACCAGGGAGGCAAAATATCTCCACAGTGAGAATTACAAAACACTGCTCAAAAAAAAAAAAAAAAAAAAATCAATGAAGACACAAACAAATGGGAAAACATCTTATGCTCATGGATAGGAAGATTCAATATCACTAAAATGGCTATACTGCCCAAAGCAATTTACCAATTCAAAGATATTTCTATCAAACTACCATGGACATTTACAGAACTAGAAAACTATTTTAATATTCATATAGAATTGAAAAATTACCCAAATAGCCAATGTAATTCTGAGCAAAAAGAAGAAAGCTGGAGGCAGCACATTACCCAAATTCAAACCATACTACAGGCTTACAGTAACCAAAACAGAAGGTACTGCTACAAGTACAGTCACATGGACCAATGGAACAGAATAGAGAGCCCAGAAATAAGATTGCACACCTATGACTATATGATTTTCAAAAACACTAACAAAAAACGAGCAATGGGGAAAAGACTCCCTATTCAATAAATGCTGGAATAACTAGCTAGCCATATGCAGACGATTAAAGCTGGACCTTTTCCTTACACCATATACAAAAATCAGCTCAAGACGGATTAAAACCCTGGAAGGCCACTTAGGGATGGGCATAGGTTTCATGACAAAGGCACCAAAAGCAATTGTGACAAAAGTAAAAACTGACAAATAAGATCTAATTAAACTTAAGAGTTTCTGAGCATTAAAACAAACTGTCAGCAAAGTAAACATATTCTACAGAATGGAGAAATATTTGCAATTTATATACCTGAAAAAACCTAATATCCAGCATGTATAAGGAACTTAAATTTATAAGAAAAAAACAAACACCCCATTAAAAAGTAGACAACAGTCATGAACAGACACTTCTACAAGAAAAGTGTCTTTTCTTTTAAAAAAGACATTTTTAAAATGTCTTTGCAGCCAACAAAATATGAAAAAAAAAGTTCAATACCACTTATCACTAGAGAAATGCAAAGTGAAACCACAGTGAAATGCCATCTCACACCAGTCAGAATGGCTATTAGTAAAAAGTCAAAAAACAACAAATTTTTAATGTAGAATATAACAGCCTTATATTCATACCTAGAGAGGAGAAGTCAGTTCTTGGGGTCAAAGCTTCAAAAGACAGACTGTCTTGGTAGGGGCTAATGCAATTTGTAACTTTAAGTTGAAGCAAAAGCTGATTTACCATTTTGAAAATACTAGATCCCTTAAGAAGAATTATTCTGAATGTACTCTGCCTGTGCCCTGTACATGGTATAACAACGTTTGACTGACATCACATCACATCACATACAGAATAGTTTACTGAGTAGCTTAAGCCCACTGTTGAGATCTACTCAGAAAATATTCCTTTCAAAATATTATTGCTCATTGAAAATGTGTCTGGTCACCCAATAGCTCTGACAGAGATGTTCAAGGAGATTAATTTTGTTTACATGCCTGTTAATACAATGTCCATTTTGCAGCTTATAGAACAGGAAGTCATTTAGGCTTTCAAGTATTATTATTTAGGTGATATGCCACATAAGGCATTAGCTGCCAGGAGAGTGATTTCTATGATAGATTTGGGCAAAGTAAATTTACAATGTTATGAAAAGAAGCATTCTAGATGCCACTAAGAATGCTGGTGATTCACGAAAGGTCAAAATATCAATATTACCAAGAGTTTTCAAGGAGTTGATTTCAGCACTCTTGAATGATTTTGAAGAATTCCAGACTTCAGAAGAGGAAGTAACTGCAGATATGATGGAAATAGCCAAGAAACTAGAATTATAAGTGAAACCTTAAGATGTAACTGAATTGTTGCAATCTCAAAAAAGTTTAATGTATGAGGAGTTGCTTCTTATGCAAGAGCAATGAAAGTTGTTTTTTGAGATGAAATCTACTCCTAGTGAAGATGCTGTGAACCTTATTGAAATGACAACCAAGGATTTAGAATATTATGTAAACTTACTTGACAAAGCAGCATCAAGGTTTGAGAGAATTGATTCCAATTTTTAGGGTAAATACTGATGGTAAAATCCTATGAAATAGTATCACATGCTGCAGAGAAATTTTCTTTAAAAAAAAAAGGGTCAATTGATATGGCAAGCTTCACTTTGGTCTCATTGTAAGCAACTTAGTAACTTCCACAGCCACCACAACCTTCAGCAACCATGACCCTGATAAGTCACCAGCTACCAATATTTGAGGCAAGATCCTCCAACAGCAAACAGATTATGACCTGCTGAAGTCTCAGATAAGTGATTGTTGCTTCTTCCTCCCAAAGTTCTGGGATTAGAGGTGTCATCCACGACGTCAGGCCCTTTCTAGTTCTTTTTTTTTTTTTTTTTTGAGATGGAGTCCTGCTTTGTCAACCAGGCTGGAGTGCAGTGGTGCATTCCCACCTCACTGAAACCTCTGCCTCCTGGATTCAAGCAATTCTCTGCCTCAGCCTCCTGAGTAGCTGGGATTACAGGCACCCACCACCAGACCTGGATAATTTTTGTATTTTTAGTAGAGACGGGGTTTCACCATTTTGGCCAGGCTGGTCTTGAACTCCTGACCTCATGATCCACCCACCTCAGCCTCCCAAAGTGCTGGGATTACAGGCGTGAGCCACCGCACCTGACCTCTAGTTGTTTAAAGCCCATCATTAATCTGTTTATGTGAAGCGTTTCTACTTTCATAAGTGATATATAGCTGTAAATTGTCCTCTTAGCACTGCTTTTACTGCATCTCATAGAATTTGATAAGTTGTGTTTTCATTTTCATTTGTTTCAAGAAATTTTTTAATGTCCTTCCTAATTTCTTCATTGACCCATTGTTATTCAGATGTATATTGTTTAATTTTCAATGTTTTTGTAGTTTTCATAATGTCCCGTGTTATTGATTTCTAGTTTTATTCCATTGTAGTCAAAGAAGATACTTGATATATTTTCAACTTTTTTGGATGATTTAGGACTTTTTTTTACGGCCTCGCATACGCTCAATTATTGAGAATGTTGCGTGTGCTGAAAGGAATAATGCATATTATCTAGCTATTCGATAGAATGATGTGCAAATATCTATTACGTCTATTTGGTTTATACTGCAGATTAAGTCCAAGTTTCTTTGTTGATTTACTGGCCAGAAGATCTGTCCAATGCTGAAAGTGGAGTGTTGAAGTCTCCAGCCATTATTGTACTGTAGTTTATTTCTTTCTTTAGCTCTCATAATATTTGCTTAATATATCTTGATGTCCCAGCGTTGAGTGCATAGATATTGATAATGGTTCCATTATTTTACTGAATTGACCTCTTGTCATTATATAATAAACTTCTTTGTCTCTTTTTACCATTTTTTTGCTTGAAATCTATTTTGTCTGATGTAGGTATAGCTGCTCTATTTTTTGGTTTCCATTTCCATGCAGTATATTTTATGTCATTTTATTTTCAGTCTATATGTGTCATTCTAGGTGAAGTGCATTTATTTTAAGCAACAAATTATTCGGTCTTGACTATATATCCATTCAGTCACTCTATGTCTTTTAATTTGAGAATTTAGTTCATTTATACTCAATGTTATTATGGATAAGTAAGGACTCATTCATGAAATTTTGTTATTTGTTTTCTGGTTTTTCCGTGGATTTTCCTTTGTTCCTTCCTTCTCATCTTTGTTTTAGTGAAGGTAGTTTCTTCTGATGGTATCTCTTAATTTTTTGGTGTTTTTTGGGAGGTGGTTTTTTGGGGGGAGGGGCAGTGGTTATCATGAGGCTGTAAAAAAAAAATTAATAACCCATTATTTTAAACTGGTGACAACTATCACTGTTTGCATTAACAAAATAAAAAACAAAGAAAAACTTAATACAAATGCTATTTTAACTTCATCTCCCATTTTTTTAACTTTTTGTTGCTTCTATTTATATCTTATTGTATTGTCCATGTCTTGAGAAGTTATTGTGGTTATTATTTTTGATCAGCCACCTTTAATCTTTCTACTCATGAAATGACTATTTTATATACCATGATTACAGTGTTATAATATTTTGTGTGTTTCTGTGTACTTACTCTTACCAGTGAGTTTTGAATCTTCAGATGATTTTTTCATTGCTCATTAACATCATTTTATTCAGATTAAATAACTGTTTTTAGCATTTCATGTGAGACAGGTCTGGTGTTGATGAACTTCCTCAGTTTTTGTTTACCTGGGAATATCTTTATTTCTCCTTTATAACTGCAGGATACTTTTACTGGATATACTATTCTAGGATAAAATATTTTTCTTCAGTACTTTAAATATGTCATGCCACTCACTCCTCCTCACTTGTAAGGTTTCCACAAAGTCTGCTGCCAGACATATTGAAACTCCATTGTATGTTATTGGTTTCTTTTCTCTTGTTGCTTTTAGATTATTTCTTTATCCTTGACCCTTGGAAAATTCGTTATTAAATGTCTTGTGGTCATCTTATTTGAGTTAAATCTACTTGGTATGCTAGAACCATCTTGTAGCTGAATATTGATACCTTTCTTTAGGTTTGGGACGGTTCTCATTATTTCTTTGAAAAAACTTTTTTAGTTTTCTCTCTCTACCTCCTCTTTAGGCCAATAATACTTAGATTTGTCCTTTTTAGACTATTTTCTACATCTTATAAGCATACTTCATTCTTATATTTTTTGTCTACTCCGTGTATTTTTAAATAGCATGTCTGTCTTCAAGCTCACCAATTTTTCCTTCTACTTGATCAATTCTGCTGTTAAGCATCTTTCATGGGTTCTTCAGGATGTCATTTGCAATTTTCAACTTCAGAATTTCTGCTTAGGCATGGGAGTTAGGTATTTATTGTAGTCTCTGCAACCTGGGCTTGTTTGTATCTGTTCTTCTTGGGAAACATTTACAGATATCTGAAGGAACTTGAGTATTGTGATCTAAGTTTCGGGTCACTGCAGTCATATCTGCATTAGGGGTCACCCCCAGCCCAGTAACACTGTGGATCTTGCAGACTTGTAAATGTACAGTCTTAGTGGTCTTTGATTACATCTGGAAGAATCATCTGGTTACCAGTTAGATAACCTTGTTTTATTCTTTTCCTTTCACCCAGTGTCTCTCTCTATGCTGAGCTGCCTGGAGAGAGGGTAGGGTTGACACAAGCACCCCTGTGGACACTACCACTGAGATGATGCTGTGTCACACCTGAAGCCAGCATAGCACTGGGTCTCATCCAAGGCCAGTATTAAGCATTGCCTGTCTATGGCCTATGATTGGTGAAGGCCCTTGGGCTCTGTAACCATCATGTAGCAAACCCAGCCAGGCTGTCCCCTTCCCTTCAGGACAGCAAATTTCCCCGAGTCTTGGGCAGGTTCAGCAATGCTGTTCAGGACCCAGGTTCTGGAGTTGGAAACCTGAGAAATCAACTTGATGCTCTATTCCACTGAATCTGAGCTGACATCTCAGCCAGAAGAGACAGTTCTTCCCACTTTTCTCTCCTCTTTCTACAAGTAGAAGAGTCTCTCCCCGTGACCACCATTGCCCCAGGCTCATGGCAACTATAGTCTGGCTACCATTGATGTTCACTGAGGAGCCCTTGGGATTAATGTTTTCACAGCATTCATGTGATGTGATAAATGTTGTGATGAATTTTGTGATTAATGTTGTCATGCCTGGGACTCTCTCTTCAGGGCAGTGGTCTCCTCTCAGGCCTAAGGCAGGTTCAGAAATGTCATCCAAAAGCAAACGCCTGGGATTGGGGACCCTAAGAACCCGCTTAGTGCTCTACTCCACTGTGGCAAAGCTGGTACCCGGGCTGCAAGAAAAATTTCCCTTTACTCTTCCCTCTCCTTTTCTCAGGAAGAAGGAGTCCCTCTGAGTAGCCACCATAGCTAAGAACAGTCTGGGTCACACCTGAAGCCAGCATAACTCTGAGTCTCACCCAAGGCCCACACTAAGTACTGTCTGGATACCACTGTTGATTTTTCAGGGCCCAGGAGTTCTTGTAGTTAAGGTGATAAATTCTGCTAGCTCTGGATCCTTCCTTTCAAGGCAGTGGGTTTCCTTCTAGCCCAGGGTGTTTTAGAAACATCTTCCTGGAGAGGGGGCCTGGAATGGGGGTCTCAGGACTTTGTTTGGTGCCCTATCCTACTGTGGCTAAGCCGGCATCTAAGTTGCAAGACAAAGTTATTTTTACCTTTTCCTTTCCTCTCTTCAAGCAGAAGAAAGGAGCTTCTCCTGAAGCTGTGAGCTGTATTGCTTGGGTTGAGAGGGGTGGCAAAAGGACTCCCTTGGCCACCCCAGTTGGTGTCTCACTGGGTAACATGCGTGTCCCTCCTACTCAGTACACTAGCTACAGGTCCAGCATACCTGGAATTGCAATCCTTATAGCCTAGTCTGCCTTTCAAGTTTATTTGGAACACCAGAGCACTTTGGCCTGTGGTGGCCAGGCTTGCTAGAACTGAAGTTACAGTTGCTGGGATGGGCAAATTGCCCCCTGGCTAGGTCTGGTGTAAGGGCTCCCTCTGTGGTTGCCAGAGAAGTTTTTCCTAATGTTGATTTCCACTGTTACAGGTCATCAGTGAGTTCCAATGCAAAGTCCCACAATCACTGCACCCTCTGTACCCCAGATGCATGGATCCTTTCTCTGCATGCCACATGGCCACAGCTGAAGAATGGAAAGGGGTGGAGTCAGAAATTCATGACTGTCTTTTCTATCCTCTTCAGTGACTCTTTCAGTGGTATAAAGTTAAAACCAGATACGATGATCACTCACCTGTTTTGTTGTTGTTGTTGTTGTTTTTCTTACGAAGATGATTTTTTTTGTGTGGATAGTTGTTCAATTTTGTGTTCCCATGAGAAGCATGGTCAGTGGAGGCTTCTATTGGGCTATCTTGTCCAAATAAATGTATGTATGCTAGGGTTTAAGAATTAAGTAAGTGCCTCTTTTTAATTTTGGAAATCTCTAGATATAAACCTCATTTCACTATATATATATATTAGTTGAGTAAAACAATTTGTGCTCTCAAATATAATATTGTAAAAAAAGTGCACCCTACTGGTATAAAGTTAAGAAATAATATTAAACTATCAAATCTACAAAGCTTTTTTTCCCAGAATACTAAAAATATGTTTCATCTGTACTCTAGAGCATTTTGTCAAATAAAAAAGAGTACATTGCAATGAAAATTAGATACATTCAATTACACAGATCCAAAACCTAAGAAATGCCAAAACAGTAATAAATTTTAAAAAGTTTATTACTGATAATAAAAGGAAGATGAACATCAAATACTAAGTAATTCAGGCTTTATAACAAATCATATGGTTGATAATATAGAGAAAAAAGAGGGAATATATATTTTTAAAAATAGCAGCATTAAACATGTTGCTAAAGATACCCATGTCTTTATAGTAACTTGAAGATATTTGTAAACATCTTGCAACATGATGTTCCATATATTTTGATTTTGATATATAAATATGTAGGAATAACAGAAGTGCCATCGCTTTAGATGTAAATTTCAAATTTTCAGAAATTTTTGATTAAAAATAATATGCAATAATTATATCAATGCTTTACTATGATTTTAAAATTAGATTTTGACATTAATTTTTTAATAAAATTATATATCTGAGTGTAAAAAAAGACATTTTAGATAACATCACATTGTATGTTTTATTAGTAAAATAAATATATCAAAGGTAAACAAAGTATTTTAAATGAATATCACATCAGAAAATTTTTGTGTAATTGGTCAAACTATCAAGTTTGATTAATTGAATATAATTTGGAGAGTTCTTAATTTTAAATAAAAATTATTTGCCTACACTGTTGCAAAAATATCTTAAACTCCTGATGTAAAATGGAAACCGAGCAAATATATTTTCCCATATATCCTATGTATTTTATTGATCAAATAATAATAAAAGGAAGAGTACATAAATTTGGTTGAGTGTAGGTTCCCTTAAAGTTATAAAAATTTATCACTGGATTTAGTATAAACTTTGGAGTGCTGGAGGTATAGAGAGATAGGAACACTTTTACACTGTTGGTGGGATTGTAAACTAGTTCAACCATTATAGAAAACAGTATGGCAATTCCTCAAGGATCTAGATCTAGATGTACCATATGACCCTGCCATCCCACTACTGGGTATATACCCAAAGGATTATAAATCATGCTGTTTTAAAGACACATGCACACGTATGTTTATTGCAGCACTATTCACAATAGCAAAGACTTGGAATCAACCCAAATGTCCATCAGTGACAGACTGGATTAAGAAAATGTGCCACATATACACCATGGAATACTATGCAGCCATAAAAAAGGATGAGTTTGTGTCCTTTGTAGGGACATGGATGCAGCTGGAAACCATCATTCTCAGCAAACTATCACAAGAACAGAAAACCAAACACCGCATGTTCTCACTCATAGGTGGGAACTGAACAATGAGTTCACTTGGACTCGGGAAGGGGAACATCACACACTGGGGCCTATCATGGGGAGGGGGGGAGGGATTGCACTGGGGAGTTATACCTGATATAAATGATGAATTGATGGGTGCTGACGAGTTGATGGGTGCAGCACACCAACATGGCACATGTATACATATGTAACAAACCTGCACGTTATGCACATGTACCCTAGAACTTAAAGTATAATAAAAGAAAAAAAAGAAAAAGTTAAAAAAAATTGAAAAAAAAAAAGAATATAAAACTCTTAACTTTTTTTTACACTTTATTCATAGTTATCACAGAAATAGACATAGTGGCTCTGGTGGTATCCATATAAGTGTCATGGAGAAATATACAAATAGGTTATTCCTTTATGTTTTCAAAAATACTTACTGTGAAACCTACTACATATATAAAACTGTTTTAAGTAACACTGTAGATATAATAAAGATAATATATATGCAGGCATATGAGAACTCATATATATACATACATATATACATTACATATAATGTACTATATGTGATATATAATACAAATATAATGTATGATACATATATTTAAATAAATTTCTTTGTCATAAGAAAATGTGCAAAAATGTAGTTCTGAAAATTTTAAAAGTATTTAAAATAAGTATATTATCAAACTTTGTTCAAGAGACATTATTCACAGGTATAACAAAATACATATTATTTACAGATTAAGTTTTAAACCATACAAGTGCCCAAACCAAATATATGTTCAAACTAAATGTTAAAATTTTCATTAATATACACTCATAACTCCATGAACAGTAGAAATTAGGTCTATTAAAGTGTTTGTATCTTCTTACCTGTCCTCAGATTTCACAGTTAGCATCACTGGAGAAAACCTGAGAATGGGAAAGAAGTAAGACATTTCAGTAAAGTATCTTACATGGTGAATATTACACAAATTAATTGCTTTCAAGACATTTTGTTCTTATGATATCTTACACAATTTCATTTCTTTCTTCTAGAACAAACACCCAAGTCTTTTTTAGTCTTGATTTAATATTCTTGTACTGTGTTTTATATAAAAATGTAGGTACTGAATCAAATAACAATTTCTTTCAAATTCAAAACTGTGTATTAAATATTTTACAGGTGTTATTTTCCTTAATCTCCACAACAATCAATGGCATTATTACCTGAATCACATATACAAAAAATTTGTTTAGAAATTTTGTAAGATTCAATCACAGAGCTATACTGTCTCCTTATCATCATCATTTTATTCATATTCATCATTATGATGAATAAGTAAATAATATATCTGCTTCCACAATTTAATAAAATGTATTTTTCAGTTAAATGTTATTTCTCCAACAAATTATAATGACAAACACTAATAGTATGGAAACTGATTATTTTGATATCTTTCTTTGTTACCAAGAGAAATGCTGAAAAAAACGCTATGAGTGGTAAAATTTCATTGTTCAAATAAGGTGACCATCATGAAAAACACAGCAACTTTTATTATTATTGGAAGATGATACTCAAAGAGAACAGGTATATCTATAACTCCATCTCTAAATCCGAAAGTTTAAACCACAGTTGAGAGAGCAGAGAGATCAACAGTGTAAGCAAAGGTTGGTTGCAGAGTTTTCAATAACTTCCATTTCAATTGAAGGAAATGGTGCTAGAGGTTGAAAAGAAAGTATTAAAATGATGGAGAACAATAATGGGTAATATGAAAGTCACAACTAGGATGTGCACAGCAGCCTGTACCACTGTTCCATCTATTGGCTACGTCTACAAGGCTCCTCTGCAAGGACAAGAAAGAAGCAGCAATATAATACCAGCAGTGTTGTATTTGCAATTCAGAAGATGCATAATTAAAGAGAGAAGATTCTTATTAAAAAAATGCAATATAAAGAGAAAATTTCAAAAACTGTTGCAGACAAAGGAAGATACGCCATCCACATTTAAAGTTCACAAGGTCTAAATTTTAGGCTCCTGACTTGTACAGTTCTTTCCAAGGCCTTAGGAAAGGGCATAGCTTAGTGTGTTTTCATGGTCATATATTTTTATAAAATTTACATAATTAAGATATTTAGATAAGAATTGGCTAAGAGACTTTTTTTTTTAATAATAATTTTCTCTCTATTACACATCCTTTAGCGGAAAGTGGCATTTTTGGTATTCAGCTAAAGAAAATTTGAATAGAAAATATGCCACAGTAAAAACATCTTTGCAAACCTCCATAAAACAGTGGGAAATTATAGATTGTTATTTGTTCGTTATTTGTTCCTAAAGGGTAACTCACTTGGTCAAATTTAAAATTATGCATTATAATATTAGAAAATGAGTGCTTAAAATGGAATATTAAAATGATAAAGATAAGCAATGGCATCAATATGCATTTTCTGAAATCAAGCAAACTGGTATATAGCTTAGGTTAGATCAAAAGTAACAATTCATTAAGTGAAAGATGGAAATTTTAAAAAATGTTAAAAGGTTTAATAAAAAAACTCTTGGATTATTTGACAATCCAACTATAAAATCAAGTAAATAATATAAACATATTGAAAAAAATATAAACTTCTCCCTGATTTTACATAAAATGTCACCATCGATGGAGATTATATAAAAGACTGCCATAAGAACACTGACAACAAACTGGCTAATAAGTGTCAAAAATTCAAACTATTTAAGATATGTGACTGCATAGAAAACTTGAAATATTCAAAATCATACTTCTAATGTGAAACATGCTGTAAGTTTGGATGTTTTCTAAATTTGACAATACTACTAAACATTTACATAATTTTGCCAGTTATTAATTATGAAAACACAAATAAGACATAAAAACAATTTAATAAAAATCAAGTTTTGAATAATGGAGAGAAAGTAATTCTATTTTTATCATTTTTATAGAAAATTATAACAGAAAATCTTTAATACATTAGAAAAAATTCAAAGAACACGCACCCAAAAATAAATGTGTGCATAGGGAGAGTATTCTAATGTCTTAGCCTGTTTTGGCTGCCATAACAAAATATCTTAGACTGGGTTATTTATGAAGAACAGAAATTTCTTGTTCACAGTTCTAAAGGCTGGGAACTCCAAGATCAAGGCACCAGCAAATTTGATGTCTGCTCTATAGATGGCACCTTGCTGCTGTTTCCTCACATGGGAGAAATGGCAGGGTAGAGCCCTTCAAATTATTCTATAAGTGTGCTATTGCCATTTATGAGGGCTTCACCCTCATTAATTAATCAATCATTTTTTCAAAAGGTCCTAACTCATAATACTACCATAGTATGGATTAAGTTTCAACAAGAATTCTAGAGGCACAATTTTAAACCATAGCATAAAAATATGCATCAGATTTGTATCTTTGTTCTGGCCCTAATTCCTGTAGAACCAGGGATAGTATATACAATCTTTCTGAACCTCCTTTAAACGAGACAGGATTTGATTTAATTTTATCAATTTGTTTTAATTACCTTTTCTGGATTGTTCTGTGACAATTACATAAAATAGGGTATATGTAAAATGCATAGCTAAATGCACTCCGTGAAGAGTAGAGTTGCTGTAAATAATAGTATACGTAAAAATCAAGAGTTGGACCCTCAGTCATGTTTAATCTGACTTCTCATTTCACTTGTTATTGTAGGGTGCCTGCGATTGTGGGTCTTTTAGGGGGTGATCAGTTGTTAAGTTCTAAATGGTAACCACAGTTCAGATGGCAGGTATCAGGTTCATCCTGTTATTTTCATTTTTATTTTTTCAGAATGTGTATTTGGGAGAGCAGTTGGTTGGAATTCTCTTTCATTTCTGTCCTACTTTATGAGCAGGTGAAGTTCAAGACTATCTGTATTCTATAAAGACTTTGTATACCTTTAAATCATGTATCACAATGGAAGAATGTTCATTGCTAACAACAGAAGTGAGATAAGTCATTACTAACACAAGGACCAACTGAAACAGGGCAATAGATATTTATTTTTTTCTTCACTAAATAGGTGGAGAATATCTCAACAACAAAAATAAAAATTTTGTCATTCAAAGTCATTTTTGACATCTTCAGATTTCACAACTATTATTATATTACAGGCTAAATTCTCTGAACCCAAAGAGATAGCAGCCTGTAGACTTTTTCCATGAAATGATTCCTAAGCTTAAAGTTCTCTACAAAAATTTGCAGTTTCCATTTGTGTCCACTGAAGGGCAGATAGAGGGAAAAAACTTCTTGAACTTTGCTTGAATTTCAAAAATTTAAGTTAAAGACTACTGAGCAGAGCCCATTGTCTGATTGATAACATTCTCATTCTTAGAAGAACCAAGGTAAATATGCATTCAAGAAGAAGCAGTCTATAAAATTTAAAAGGAAAGGGTAAAAAAAAAAAAAGAAGTGTGGATCTTCTAAATGTGGAATAAATTGGGGTCTTTAGTCATTTAAGTTATAAAACCATGAATATAAAATACATTATATAATCATGAGCTAATTCAGTTAATCAACTAATATTTATTTTGTGGTCACTCTCTAGCTCTGTCAATAAAACATTAAATGAGAGTAGATTTTTGTCCTGATTATATAAGAGATACTCTTAATAAATCAAGCAATTAAAATAAAATACAGCAAATATTTGAAGATAAAATATTTTTAAAAATCTCACCTTTTCTTTTTCTATTGCCCTTTATTAGTCTGTATTTATGCTGCTAGTAAAGATATACCCTAGACTGAGTAATTTATAAAGGAAAGAGGTTTAATTAATTCACAGTTTGACATGGCTGGGGAGGCCTTAAAATCATGATGGAAGGAAAATGAGGACCAAAGTCATGTCTTTCATAGTGGCAGACAAGAAACAATGTGCAGGGGAACTGCCCTTTATAAAACCATTAGATCTCACGAGACTTATTCACTATCATGAGAACAGCATGACTAAAACCTACCACTACAATTTAATTACCTCCCATTGGGTGCCTCCCATGACACATGGGGATTATGAGAGCTACAGTTAAACTGAGATGTTGGTGGGGACACAGCCAAACCATATCGGTCCACCTCTGGCCCCTCCCAAATTTCATATTTTTACATTTCAAAACCAGTCATGCCTTCCCAACAGTCCCCCAATGTCTTAACTCATTCCAGCATTAACCCCAAAAGTCCATGTCTAAAGTCTCATCTGAGACAAGGCAAGTCCTTTCTGCCTATGAGCCTGTAAAATCAAAAGCAAGTTAGTTACTTAGAAGATACAATGGGTGAACAGGTATTGGGTAAATATATCCATTCTACATGGGAGAAATTGGCCAAAACAAAAGGCTACAGGTCCCATGTAAGTCCAAAATCCACCAGGACAGCCAAATATTGAAGCACCAAAATGATCTCCTTAGAATCCATGTCTCACATCCAGGTCATTCTGATGCAAGAGATGGGTTCCCATGGTGTTGGTCAGCTCTTTCACTGTGGATTTGTAGGGTACAGCCTCCATCCTGGCAGCTTCCATGGGCTAGCATTGGGTGTCTGCAAGTTTTCCAAGCACACGGTGCAAGCTGTTGGTACATCTATCATTCTGGGGTCTGGAAGACAGTAGCCTTCTTCTCATAGCTCCACTAGGCAGTGCCCCAGTAGGGGCTCTGTGTGGGACCTCTAACCCCGTATGTCCTTTCTTCACTGTCTTAGTAGAGGTTCACCATGAGAGCTCTGCCCCTGCAGCACATTTCTGCCTGGACATCCAGGCATTTCCATACATGTTCCGAAATCTAGGCGTAGGTTCCCAAGCCTGAATTGTTGGTTTCTGTGCACCCACAGACTCAACAACAAATGGAAGCTGCCAAGGCTTGGGGCTTGTATTCTCTGAGGCCATGGCCCAAGCTGTACAGTGGCCCCTTTTAGCCATGGGTAAAACTGAAGCAGCTGGGATGCAGGGCACCAAGTCCCTAGGCCGCACAGAGCAGGGAAACCCTGGGCTAGGTCCACAAAATCATTATTTTTCCTCATAGACCTGTGATGGGAGTTGATGCCGGGTAGGTCTCCAATATGCCCTGGAAACATTTTTCTCGTTGTCTTGGCAATTGAAATTTGATTTCTCATTACTTAAGCAAATTTCTACAGCAGGTATCCATGTTTGTGGATACATAAAACTAAATGCCTTTAGCAGCACCCAAGTCAACTCTTGAATGCCTTGCTGCTTAGAAATTGCTTCTGCCAGATGCTCTAAATTATCTCTATCAAGTTCAAAGTTCCACAGATCTCCAGGGCAGGGACAAAATGCTGCCAGTCTCTTTGATAAAACATAAAAGAGTCACGTTTATTCCAGTTCCCAACAAATTTCTCATCTTCATCTGCAACCACCTCAACCTGGATTTCATTGTCCATATCATTATCAGCATTTTGGTCAAAGTCCTCCAAACTGTGTTAACCTCTGCTGTTACACAGTTCCAAAGTCCCTTCCACATTTTCATGTATCTTCACAGCAGCACCCCACTCTACTGGTACCAATTTTCTGTATTAGTAGTATTAGTCTGTTATCATGCTGCTAATAAAGACATATCAAAGACTGAGTAACTTATAAAGAAAAAAGGCTTAATTGACTCACAGTTCTACATGGCTGGGGAGGCTATACAATAGTGGGAGAAGGAAAATGAGGAGCAAAATCGTGTCTTACATGGTGGCAGGCAAGAGAGTGTGTGCAGAGGAGTTGCCCTTTATAAAACCATCAGATTGCATGAGACTTATTGTCATGAGAACAGTACAGGAAAAACTTGCCCCATCATTCAATTACCTTCCACCAGGCCCCTCCCATGACACATGGGGATTATGGGAGCTACAACTTAAGATGAGATTTGGGTAAGGATACAGCCAAACCATATCATGTCCTATGTTAGGAACCAAGCAAATTTTTACCTTTGCTCCAATGCAAGGAGAGTACCTTGCCAGACAGCAAATTACCTACAAGCCTACAAGTTCTTTCCTAGATTTTTATTTATTCCAAAAGTCAATATTCCTAGAGAAATGGCAAGGAGGCAACAAATTACCTTGCAACTTAAGCATATATCTAAAGAAAAAAAAATTAAGATTGCTATTTTTTTCTAATTACATTATCAAGATTAGAAAAATATGGCTGTTGAGATGAAGGTAGAAGACAGGGAAGATAGAAATTATGGGTTATTTGAGAGAGAACTTGAATCCTGCATCAGAACAAGTTCAGGGATACAGTAATAGCTTCAGCTAAGGTTGTGTGTTAGCAAGTTGTTTGAAATTTATTTATTAGTATTCTCATTTTAAAAGAAAAACACTAAGAGTATCTACCTTATGGGGGTGTTATGAGAATTTAGTGATTTAATATTAGAAATTTTTTAAAAAGCAACTTCGAACTTTTGGTTATCAAACTCTACAAGTATTAGCTATTATTTCCTCAATTAACTTAGTGGTTAAAGATAAGGAATACGTCAACAGGGGTAGCTTGGAAGATAGCTCAGGGACAGGTAAGTTTCAATTCCAAATAAGAGAGGAGGGAAGCTCCCAAACCAACCTAGGTAAAGTTTCTGCAATTCTCATGGAATGAGGGCTTATAACAAAATACAGTTCAAAGGAAAAATAAAACTCACTTTCATTCACCCCTGTGGGCTGAGCTAGTACCCACCAAATATTTGTGAGAATTACAGAATAATCCTAAATTACACATCAGAGAGACCTGACACTCTCAGATGCCTGAGAATGCTTCATAAAAGAAATTATTATAAACTGAACCTTAGAGGATGATTAAAATTTATCTAGGTAATAAGATGTATATGTTTTTTATATTTAGCAAAAGGAAACCCATACATCCTTGCCTTGATTCCAGAAAAAGTATTATAAATTCTAGGAGATGAACAAAATCCACAGCCTCTTTGGGAAGAGTTTACTATATATTTTTTATATTACTTTTCAAGAAGTGCTTGCAAATATTTTATTGTTTGCATAAAATTTAATTTCTAAAAGATTCTAACATTTAGTGATTAATTTAAAAAGAATGATAATGATTGGTATTGTAAATGCCTGAATAATGTAAAACATACATTTATTTATTTTACTAATATTAAGTAATCAGACTGCTATAAACTATAGTATATTCATGGAGTACAAACAGGATGAAATAAAGATCCTTCTTCCATTGGCCTGTGCTTATTATTTGATAGCTTATAATCATTTTACATACTAAGCTTTAAAATATCAAAAATAGATATATTCTACTTTAACCATGTTCTTTTAGTTACCAATAATTGCGAAACAAAACATTGTTTTTCAAATTTTGAATAATACAAATATACAATTTACATATTTTACTCATAGTATTCTTCAAATAAAGTATTTAAAGTAATACCATCTTTGATAAAATAAAATGATAGAAAGGTAAGAGATAAGAGACATAAATACAAAGAAAAATGAAAGTATGCATTAACTTATTTTTTGTATGCCTGATATTTTCCCTCTCCTGTGATTTCTAGTCTTAGACAATCCTTATGATTTCATGCTTTTGGCATTTGGAGCAGCCAGAAATCCCAAATTGCCTGAAGTAAAAATTTCTTTAAATAGTAACAGTCAAAGCACAAATGAAACTATCATTTCTCCTAGACTTTCCACTGACTTGGACATGCTTGGAGCTTTTTCAGGATCTTGGAAGGAGATGAGATCTCTGAATCCCAGTAGCAGTAATGCAGAAGAAGCAATAGATCTAGAGTAATAACTTCCTATTAAAATTACCATATTTAGCAAATAAAATACAGGATGCCTAATTAAATTTGAATTTCAAATAAACTATGGATAATCTTTTAGTATAATTATGTCCCATGCAATATTGTTTGCATTTATAACAAAAACAAAATTGGTATGTATTTATAACAAAAAATTATGTGTTGTTTGGATGAAATTTCATTGTGTCTGGAATGTCCTGAATTTTGTCTGCCAACCTAACCATGGTTTAAACTAGAGATTTGAATTCAAGACCCAAGAGAAATAAATGCATATACCTAACACAAGACACATACATTAATCTTCACAGCAGATTTTACTTATAATAGCCCAAACTGAGAACAATGTAATGGAATACTCCATAACTAAAATAATTAATTCAACTTTCATTTCTGAACAAAATACAATTTACCTTTTCATCTTTGGTGAAAGTTCCCTAAACTAATGGGAGATTTTCCCCAAGATTGATATGTTATAAACTTAGTAATAATAATGATGATAACTCATAAAACACTTATAGTTTGCTAGGAATTTTTAGAAATCACATGTACATTATATCCTTTAAGACTCATAACAACCTCATGCATAAATATTGTTTTTCATGTTTCTCTATTTCATAGATAAGGAAACTGAGGAAGAGAGAATCTTAGAAACCTGCCAAAGATGAAGTCAATATTGTAAGATCCCCAATATGTTTCATAGCTCTGGACAAGGAGCAATTCAGGGAAATACCCAAGCATTCTAAGACCAAAGAGCCTGGTCTCTCAAGCAGGAACTGCCTGCTATGAGGAAGCACGTGGTTGCTGGGCATGACAGGACCTGTGGGCTAGGAGAATGGCCAGTGTAGACTACTAAGTGATGATAGTAGGACCTTTCCCAAAGGCTTATAGCTTCCTGTGATGCTGGGATCAGGACTTAGCTGGATAACTTATCAACAAATGCTAAAAATTATGTACTATGTACTGTTTATCTGTTATTGTAGCATAATTTCAGAGGTCATCATCCAGTCCTTATCAATCGTTGCAGATATCTGATGACTAAGGACCCTCAGTAGTCACTGAGGGTAATATTAGAAATCACAGTGGACTGTGAGAAGATCTAATTTAAATGTAACTGCAAACTGGTTTAGAAAATGTAGCACTATTTGAGCTTGCTAGCATGAGCCATTTCTTTAAGATTCCTAAAAGATCATTTTGAATAGACATTTGATTTTCAAATACCTACCTTCAAATTTCTAAAAACAGAAAGAAATCAAATCCCTCAACAGCCTAGCTCTGGATCTGGAGAGGCTGGGCAATCATGTTGAGATGGTATATATTGCATATGCTGAAATAGTCATATATCAAAATTTAGTATGGTTTCTGGGGATAAGAGTATTGTACTAGAACAAGAGTGCTCCTGATATGGTTAGGCTTTGTGTGCCCACCAAAATCTTATCTTGAATTATAACCCCCATAATCTTCAGGTGTCAAATGAGAGACAAGGTGTAAGTAATTGAATCATAGAGGTGGCTTCCCCCATGCTGTGCTCATAGTAGTGAGAGTTCTCACAAGATCTGATTGATTTATAAAGGGCTCTTCCTCTTCACTCAGTACTTCTCCTTCCTGCTGCCTTGTGAAGAAGGTGCCTTGCTCCCCGTTTGACTTCCACCATTATTCTAAGACTCCTAAGGACTCCCTAGCCATGCTGAACTGTGAATCAGTTAAACTTCTTTCCTTTATAAATTACCCAGTCTTGGGCAGTTCTTTATAGCAGTATGAAAACAGACTAATATACCTCCCTCCCTACATACCTGCTTCTTTTTTTTTTTCTTTTTTGTCTCTTGTTTTGTTTTATCTTTTTCCCTCTCTTCTCTCTCCCTCTCTGTTTGTGTTTCTTTGTCTTCATTTGCTTATACAGAAAATATCTAGCAAGCTTTTACCCTGTATTAGGCACTGTTTAAAGTGCTGTAAATAATCCAGGAAAGACAACAAAGATTCCTGTGCTTGTGGTGCTTGCAATCTAGTGAGTAGAAAATAAACAATAGCTATTATGTCTATGGTTTTACAAACTAATAAGTCTACAAGCAAGCTGTAGAGAGGGCAACAGTGACTGGGAGTAGATGTGGATGAATATTACAGTTTTTAAAAGAGTGGTTGGGGTAGGCAGCATTGTGAAAGTAATATTTAAGGCAGGACTAGAAGGAGGTGAGAAAGTTAACTTTATGATGATCTGAGTGTGGAAAGACAGTCAGAGGCTTATCCAGAGTAGGAGGAAGTTGTATCTCAGTTCAATCCTTGGAATAGGATATGATGGGATGGAAATGAAAGGTGAAAATTTCACAAAACATACAGACTCATCTCCCCAGTCTTAAGGCTGCTAAGGAAATACAACACCGAAAACTTGCTTTGTCTGTGGGAGTTTCCATCCTGAATTTGGGAAATGCCTTCTCCTTATGAGGCTGCAATTTCCTGTGAGGAATAGATGTCAGTGTAATTCATGGAACTAGTAAGTACTTTTCCCTTCAGTTTTGCCCAGACCCCTCATTGCATGCCAGTAACCAAGCTTTATAATTTATTTGCCCAGATACTGAGGAAGGAGACAAAGCCAGAGCAGCCTGAAGGTTCAACTGTTGTTAAAACCTAAACTCACAAAGGGATTAGGTTAGGGATCCTGGAGAGAAAATGGGGAGTAGAGGAAGACAGCTTTGAAAAGTAAGATGTTTTCAAAAAAATAAATGAAACAAGACCAGGATGTTTTGAACCAAGGACTATAGTGACATGAACCCATGTTCCTGAAACACTTCATAGCAGTACAAAACAATTTATAGCAGTATGAAAATGGACTAATACACCTCCCTCCCTGAAATATTTCATAGCAGTATGAAACATTTTATAGCAGTATGAAAACACACTAGACATCAAAAGCAAATTGCTTCATTTTATACCTGGGACTTCATTTTTTAGAGATGACTCTTGTATCTTTAAGAACGGTAATAACTTCTTGCTGTTGTAAATCTCTGGATTACATCATAATTTCTGTTCATATCTTCATGATTTCCATCACTTTTAAAACAAATTCTATAAATGAATGAGTAGTTTTCTGATAGAAATATTTATAGTATTTTTAAGCTTTTGATTAAACATTTGACTTACACATTGGTGAACAGAAACAGAAAAGAAATTAATGATAATAGTGTTCTCTGTATTTTTTTTTTAAGAGGTGAGAAATATCTACACAGTAAAGAGAAACAAGATGGGTACGTATAATCACTACATTGCCAAGATCATACTCATCTGAAGGAACCTTAAAGTGACAGTGAGACATATTCCCTCACCTCAAAGAAAGCTTGTGCAAACTGGATGTCTGTGATATTACTGAAGTCCAGAGCCTTAACACAGGTGGTCAACAAATTCAAAGTTCAAGCTGAGCATTTTCTAACGAAGATAGTTAAGTATAACAAGCCCCACTATAGTTTTTATTTTAGGTGTAATTTAATAGTTAACTGAGAAGGATTGCTATCCTATATGTGCAATACTAATAATTACTAAATCATTAATGATTCAGAAGTTATGTAAAAAAATTTGTCATAGTAACAAAAATTTGGGAACCAAGATTGAACTCCTTACTTAAATCGAAATGATCAATGAATGAAAACAGAATATATAAACCTTTATTAGAACTATTTGAGGAAGACAGAGAGAAATGAAAGCAGCAAATGAATTCAGCACCTTCAATTTACATATCCAGGTTCTCACATTAGGACTGACTCAGCAAACAACTCTACCCACAGGGAATGAAAAAAAAAAAAAAAAAAAAAAAGCAGGGTGAGGTGATGGACCACCTGGGAATAGCATGGAGACAAAAGAACTCCCACCTCCAGCCAAGGGAAGCAGTGAGTGATTCTGTGTCCCTGCCTGGGAAACCATGCTTCTCCTACAAACCTTTGCAACCAAAGAATCAGGTGATCTCCTCATGAGCTCATGCCACCAGGGCCTTGGGTCTGATACACGGAGACGTATTAAGTCTTGGCAGAGCAGCCACTCAGGCACACACACAGAGACCCAGGAGTTTTACATACTCCTGCTTCAAGATCCCTGGAAAAGTGTGAGATCCATTTGTACATACCCCCAGGAAGGGGCCTGAATCCAGGGAGACAATCAGCATTTTTCTGCAGGCCCCACTTCTACAGCACCTCACAAGCTATGACCCACTGGCTTGGAACTCCAGCCAGCCAACAAGAACCTGGAGTCTGCCTGAGATGGAACTGAGTTCCTGGGGGGAGGGGGAACACTATATCTGTGGTTCGGTAGATTCAGCTGTTCTAGCCTGCCAGCTTTGGAGAATCCCGATGGCCAGATGAGAAAGGGTTCCCCATGATGCAACACAACAGCTTTACCAGATCATGGCCAGACTGTTTATTTAAACAGGAACCTGATCCATTCGTCATTCTGTGGGGGATTTAGCCACTGTAGCCAGGGTTGTAGGAACAGAGCTCTGATCTTTCCCTGGGATGAGGCTCCCAGTGGGGAAGGGTGGCCACCATCTCTGCAGTTTGGTGGACTGAACCATTTCAGCCTGTCAGCTTTGGAGAGTTCAAATGACCCAGATGAGGAAGAGTCCCCTGCAATGCATCACACTTGCTCTCCCCAAAAGCAGGCAAACCACTTCTTTAAGCAGAACCTTGATCCTGTTTCTCCATACTGGATGAGTTTTCTCAACACGGATCTCCAGCCACCTCCTACAGTCATGTTTGGGCTGGCAACAAGTCAGTACCCCACTGGATGGAGCTTCCAGAGGAAGGAGTTGGATGCTATCTTTGTTTTTACACAGCCTTCATTAGTAATACCTCCAGGTATGGGAAAAACCAAGATAACCGGGATCTGGAGCAAAACCTCAGCAAACCACAGCAGCTCTATGGAACAGTGGCCTGACTGCTAAAAGAAAAACAAACAGAAAACAACAACAACATCAAAAAATAACCCCCCACAAAAACCTCATTCAAAAGTCAGCAACCTCAAAGATTGAAGGCAGATAAGCCCACAAAAATGAGAAAGAAACAGTCCAAAAATGCTGAAAACTTACAAAACTAGAGTGCCTCTTTTCTTCCAAATGACCACAACAGTTCTCTAGCAAATGCACAGAGCTGTGCTGCATTAGTTAGGGTTCTCCTCAGGGACAGAGATAGTAGGATAGATATATATATATGTAAAGGTGAGCTTACTAGGTAGTATTAACACACATGATCACAAGGTCCCACAACAGGCCACCTGTAAGCTAAGGAGCAACAAAGGCAGCTCGAGTCCCAAAGCTGAAGTACTTGGAGTCCAATGTTTGATGGCAGGAAGCATCCAGCACAGGAGAAAGATGTAGGCTGGAAGGTAAAGTGAGTCTAGCCTTTTCACATTTTTCTGCTATTTTTATATTCTGGCTTTGCTGGCAGCTGATTAGATGGTGCCCACCCAGATTAAGATTGGGTCTGCCTTTCCCAGACTACTGATTCAAATGTTAATCTCCTTTGGCAACATTTTCACAGATACACCAAGGATCAATACTTTTCATCCTTCAATCCAATCAAGTTGAAACTCAGCATTAACCATCACATGGGCTGACAGTGAGATGGCTTAATTGCCAGAAATAGGCTTCAGAAAGTGAGTAATAACAAATTTTGCTGATCTAAAGAAGCGTGTTGTAACCCAATGCAAAGAAGCTAAGAATCATGATAAAACAATACAGGAGCTGATAGCCAGAATAGCCAGTTTAGAAAGGAACATAACCGACCTAATGGAGCTGAAAAACATAACAGAAGAACTTGACAATTTAATTACAAGTGTAAACAGCAGAATAGACCAAATGAAGGGAAGAATCTCAAAGCATGAAGACTATCTTTCTGAAATAAGACAATCAGACAAAAATAGAAACAAACAAACAACACAAAAAATAATGAAAAGGAATAAACAAAACCTCTGAGAAATATGGGATATGTAAAAAGACCAAACCTACGACTGATTAGGGAAACTGAAAGAAACAAGAAATATGGAACCAAGTTTGAAAACATACTTGAGTATATCATCCAAGAGAACTTTCCCAACCTAGCAATACAGGCCAACATTCAAATTCAAGAAATTTAGATCACCCCAGTAAGATACTCCATGAGAAAATCAACCCCAAGACACATAATCATCAAATTCTCCAAAGTTGAAATGAAAGAAAAAAAATGTTAAGGGCAGCCAGAGAAAAAGACCAGGTCACCTACAAAGGGGAACCCATCGAACTAACAGCAGACCTCTTAGTGGAAACCATACAATCCAGAAGAGATTGGGGGCCAATATTCAACATTCTTAAAATAATTTCCAACTCAAAATTTCATGACTGCCCAAACTAAGCTTCATAAGCAAAGGAGAAATAAGATCCATTTCAGACAAACAAAGGCTTAGGGACTTTGTTACCATTAGGCCTGCCTTGCAAGAGCTTCTGAAGTAAGCACTAAACACGGAAAGGAAAAACCATTACCAGCGACTACAAAAACACACTGAAGTACACAGTGCAGTCACACTATGAAGAAACCACATAAACAAGTCTGCAAAATAACATGCTATCATTATGATGACAGAATCAAATCCATACATAACAATACTTACCTTAAATGTAAATGGCTAAATGCCCCAATTAAAAGACATAGAATGGAAAGAAAGTTGGATAAAAATTCTAGACCCATCAGTATGCTATATATAAGAGACCTATCCAACACTTGCTCAAAATAAAGGGATGAAGGAAAATTTACTAAGCAAATGGCAAACAGAAAAAAGCAGGCGTTGCAATCCAAGATTCCAGCAAATAGACTTTAAATCACTGAAGATTAAAAAAAGATAAAAAATTGCATTACATAATGCTAAAGGGTTTAATTAAACAAGAAAAGCTATATATATATATGTGTATGTGTGTGTGTGTGTGTGTGTGTGTTTGTGTGTGTGTGTGTGTGTGTGTGTGTATCCAATACAGGAGCACCCAGATTCATAAAGCAAGTTCTTATACACCTACAAAGAGACTTAGATACCCACACAATAATAGTGGGAGACTTTAATGCCACACTGACAATATGAGATCATTGATACAGAAAATTAAGAAAGATATTTAGGACATAAACTGAGATCTGGATCAAGTGGATGTGACAGATATCTACAGAAATCTCCACCCCAAAACAACAGAATATACACCTTCTCATCATCACACGGCACTTACTCTAAACCTGATCACATAATCCGAAGTAAAACATTCCTCAGCAAATGCAAAAGGATGGAAATCATAACAAACAGTCTCTCAAGTGAAGATTAAGATGGCAGATTGGAGGCAGCACTAGCCTGCAGCTCCTGCTCAGACAGACAGAGCAGTGTTTGGAGACTAACATCATAAACTTTTGCTCGAAGAACTACCACAGGACTTGGAATCAACCCAAATGTCCATCAGTGACAGACTGGATTAAGAAAATGTGCCACATATACACCATGGAATACTATGCAGCCATAAAAAAGGATGAGTTTGTGTCCTTTGTAGGGACATGGATGCAGCTGGAAACCATCGTTCTTAGAAAACTATCACAAGAAGAGAAAACCAAACACCGCATGTTCTCACTCATAGGTGGGAACTGAACAATGAGTTCACTTGGACTCGGGAAGGGGAACATCACACACTGGGGCCTATCATGGGGAGTGGGGAGGGGGGAGGGATTGCATTGGGGAGTTATACCTGATATAAATGATGAATTGATGGGTGCTGACGAGTTGATGGGTGCAGCACACCAACATGGCACAAGTATACATATGTAACAAACCTGCACGTTATGCACATGTACCCTAGAACTTAAAGTATAATTAAAAAAAAAAAAAAGAGAGAGAGGTGCAAAGAGATTAGAAAGAAGAGGAGAAGGCAGCACCATGATGGAGGCAGAGATCAGAGTGATGCCACCGCAAGAAGCTGGGACAGAGAAGGGACTGATGGAGTGCAGCCTTGCCAACACCTTGATACTCATACTTACTTGATACCCCAGTGATACTGTTTTCAGATTGCTGGCCGCAGAAATTCTCAGAACTGTGAGAACATTATTCTCTCTTGTTTTAAGCCAATAAATCTGTGGCAATTTGTTACAGTAACCACAGAAAACTAAAAAAAAAAAAAAAAAAAAAAAAAAAAAAAAAAAAAAAAAAAAAAAAGAAAATACCGAGAAAGCTGAGAGAATCCACAGATCCTTTGAAGGAACTGGATTATCACTGCAGGCTCCCTGAGATGCCAAATAACTGACCACAGCTGATGCACACTTGAAAGCAAACCTCCCGGCTGGAGGCCAACCTACACAAAATCAGTACACAGCCAAGCACTGCACACCTGAAGATGGATCACATCACAAGACTTTGCAGACACTCTCCAGTAGCAGCCTGGAGCCCGGTAGCTCTGCTGGGTAGCTAGACCCAGAGGAGCCAAAACAGTCACTACAGTTAAGCTCTCAGGATGCCCCATTCATAAGGGAAGGAAGAAAATACCACATCAAGAGAGCACCCCATGGAACAGAAGAAACTGACCAGCAGACCTTGAATCTCAGATCTTTTCTCTGACATAGTCTATCCAAAATAAAAATAAACCAGAAAAACAATTCTGGTAATATGACAAAACAATGTTCTTTAACGCCCCCAAAAGATCATACCAGTTCACCAGCAACAGTTCCAAACTAAAATAAAATCTCTGAAAATTCAGAAGGTTGATTATTAAGCTAATAAACGAGGCACTAAAGACAGGTAAAGTCTAAGTTAAAGAAATCAGAAACATGATGCAGGATAGAAAAGGAAAATTATTAAGTGAAATAAGTAGTATAAATTTTTAAAAAATCACAACTTCTAGAAATCACAGACATGGTTAGAGAAATACAAAATGAACTGAAAAGTCTCAGCAATAGAGTTGAACAAGCAGAAGAAAGAACGCCAGAGTTTGAAGACAAGGTTTTCAAATTAACCCAAGCTGTCAAAGACAAAGAAAAAAGAATAAAAATAAATGAACAAAGCCTCCACGTGGTTTGGGATAATGTTAAATGCCTAAACCTAAGAATAATTTCTGTTCCTGAGGAAGAACAGAAATCTAAATGTTAGAAAAACATATTTGAGGGAATAATTGAGGAAAACTTCCCTGGCCTTGCTAGAGATCTAGACATGCAAATACAAGAAGCTCAAACAAACAAACAAACTTGGGAAATTCATCACAAAATGATCATCTTAGGAACATGGTCATTAAGTTATCTAAAATCAAGATGAAGAAAAGACTCTAAAGAGCTGTGGGGCAAAAGCATCAGGTAACCTATAAAGGAAAAACCTATCCGATTAACAGCAGATTTATCAGCAGAAACCCTACCTACTAGAAGGGATTTGAGTCCTATTTTTATATTTAGCCTCTTTAACCAAACAATTATCTGCCAAGAATTGTGTATCCAGAGAAACTAAGCTTCATAAATGAAGGAAAGGTAGTCTTTTCTAGACAAGCAAATGGTGAGAGAAGTCACCACTACCAAGCTGGTACTATAAGAACTACCAAAAGAAGCTCTAAATGTTAAAACAAATCCTCAGAATAAATCAAAATAAAACCTCCTTAAACATATATCTCCTAGAACCTATATAATAGTAACACAGTAAAAAAAGTGACAACAAGATATTCAGGCTCATAGAACCTATATAACAGTAACACAATTAAAAAAAAAGAAAAGCAATGACAACAAGATATTCAAGCAACAAATAGCATGATGAATACAATAGTACCTTACATCTCAATACTAACATTGAATGTAAATGGTCTAAACGCTCCACTTAAAATACAGAATGACAGAATGGATACAAATTCACCAACTAAGTTTCTGCTGTCTTGACAAGACTCACCTAACACATAAGGACGCACATAAACTTAAGATAAAGGGGTGGAAAAAGATACTTCATTTAAATGGACACCAAAAGCACTCAGGACTAGCTATTCTTAAACAAAGCAAAGTTTAAAGCAACAGAAGTTACCAAAAAAGGGACATTATATAATGAAAAAAATACTAATTCAACAGGAAAATTCACAATTCTAAACATATATGCACCTAACGCTGGAGCTCCCAAATTTATCAAATTATTACTACTATACCTAAGAAATGAGACAGACAGCAACACATTAATTGTGTGTGTGTGTGTGTGTGTGTGTGTGTGTGTGATGGGGGCAGATTTAATACTCCACTGACAGCAATAGACAGATCATTAAGACATAAAGTCAACAAAGAAAAAGTGGGCTCAAACTGTACCTTACAAAAAATGGACTTAAGAGATATTTATAGAACATTCTACCCAACAACAGCAGAATGTACATTCTATTCATCAGCACATGAAATAATCTCTAAGATAGACCATATGATAGGCCACAAAACAAATCTCAGTAAATTTCAGAAAATCAAAATTATATGAAGTACTCTCTTGGATCAGACCACAGTGAAATAAAATTGAAAATCAACTTCAAAAGGAATCTTCAAAACCATGCAAATACATGGAAATTAAATGACCTGTTCCTGAATGGTCATTGGGTCAGCAATGAAATCAAGATAAAAATTTAAATATTCTTTGAATTGAATGATAATAGTGACACAACATATGAAAACCTCCGAGATACAGAAAATAACAGTGCTAAGAGGAATGTTCATAACATTCAATGTCTACATGAAAGTCTAAAAGAGCACAAATAGACAATCTAAGGTCATAAATCACAGAACTGGAAAAACAAAAACAATACAAATCTAAACCCAGCAGAAGAAAAAAAAAAAAAATAATGAAGATCAGAGTAGTACTAAATGAAATTGAAATAAAAAAAAAAATACAAAAAATAAATGAAACAAAAATCTGATTATTTGAAAAGGTAAATTGATGGACCCATTCATGAGATTAACCAAGAAAAGAAGGGCAAAGATCTGAGTAAGCTCAATTAGAAATGAAACAGGAGATATTACAACTGATACCACAGAAATACAAAAGATTATTCTAGGTTGCCATGAATGCTTTTATGCTCATAAACTAGAAAACATAGAAGAGATGGATAAATTCCTGGAAATATACAACTCTCCTAGAATAAACTAGGAAGATATACAATCTCTGAATAGACCAATAGCACACAGTGAGATTGAAATGGTAATAAAAAAATGCCAACAACAAACAAACTCCAGGACTAGACGGATTCACAGCAGAATTCTCTCAGACATTCAAAGAAAAATTGATTCTAATACTATACCAAAAAATAGAGAAAGAGAAAATCCACCTTAAATCATTCTACAAGGCCAGTATCACCCTTACACCAAAACCAGGAAAGGACATGAGAAAAAATGAAAACTACAGACCAATATCCCTGAATAACACAGATGCAAAAATCTTCAACAAAATACAGCATATCAAAAAGATAATCCATCATGATCAAGTGGGTTTCATACAATGATGCAGGGATGGTTTAACATACATAAGATAATAAATGTAATAAATCACATAAAAATTAAAATAAAAATTACATGATTATCTCAATAGACACACAAAAATATTTGAAAAAATCCAGCATTCCCTTATGATTAAAACCCTCAGCCAAATCTGCACAGACAAGACATACCTTAAGACAAGAAAAGTTATCTATGACAAACCCACAACCAACTTTACACTAAACAGGGAAAGTTGAAAGCATTCCCCTTGAGTACTGGAACAAGACAAGGATGCCCACTTTCACCACTTCCATTCAACATAGTACTGGAAGACCTAGCCAGAGCAATTGGGCAAGAGAAAGAAATAAAGGACATCCAAATTAGTAAAGAGTAAGTCAAGCTGCTGCTGTTTGTTGGTGATATAATTGTAAACCTAGAAAAACCTAAAGACTCAACCAAAAAGCTCCTAGAACTGGTAAATAAATTTAGCAAAGTTTTGGGATACAAAAACTTAATGCACACAGATCAGTAGCTCTGGTGTACAACAACAGATCTGTGTACAAAATTAATGCACACAGATCAGTAGCTCTGGTGTACAACAACAGTGACCAAGCTGAGAATCAAATCGAGAACTCAACCCCTTTCACAATCGCTGCAAAAAGTAAAAACAAATAAACAAAAAAACAAAAAAACAAAAATCTTGGAAATATACCTAACCAAGGGTATGAAAGACCTCTGCAAAGAACACAGGACACTGATGAAATAAATCATAGATGGCACAAACAAATAGAAACACATCTAATGCTAATGGACGGATATAATTAATATTGTAAAAATGACTGTACTGCCAAAATCTACAAATCCAATGCAATTCCCATCAAAAAACCACCATCATTCTCCAAGGAACTAGAAAAAAACAATCCCAAAATATATATGAACCAAAAAGGAACCTGCATAGCCAAAGCAAGACTAAGCAAAAAGAACAAATCTGGAGGCATTGCATTACCCAACTTCAAACTATACTATAAGGTCATAGTCACCAAAACAGCATAGTACTGGTATAAAAATAGGCACTAGACCAATGCAAAAGAACAGAGAACCCATAAATAAAGCCACTGATCTTTGACAACACAAACAAAAACAAAGTGGGGGAAAGGAGACCCTATTTGACAAAGGATGCTGGGATAATTGGAAAGCCACATGTAGAATAATGAAACTGGATCTTCACCTCTTACCTTATATGAAAATCAACTCAAGATAGATCAAAGACTTAAATCTAATACCTGAAACCATAAAGATTCTAGAAAATAACATCAGAAAAACCCGTTTAGACATTGATTTAGGCAAAGACTTCATCACCAAGAACCCAAAAGCAAACGCAACAAAAACAAATATAAGTAGACGGGACTTAATCAAACTAGAAAAAAATTCTTCACAGTAAAAGAAATATTAAGAAGATCTAACAGACAACCCACAGAGTGGGAGAAAATCTTCACAATCTATACATCTAACAAAGGATTAATATCTAGAATCTGCAAATAATTTAAATAAATCAGCAAGAGAAAAACCAACAGTCTCATCAAAAAGAGGGTAAGGACATAAATAAATTTTCAGAAGAAGATATACAAGTGACCAACAAGCATATGGAAAAAATTCTCAACATCACTAAGTATCATGGAAATGAAAATCAAAACCACAATGCGATACCACCTCATTGCTGAAAGTATGGCCATAATAAAATATATAGATAGATAGATAGATAGATAGATAGATAGATAGATAGATAGATAGATATAGATATGGATGTGGTGAAAAGGAAACAATTTTACATGGTTGGTGGTAATGTAAACTAGTACAACCACTATGGAAAACTTTGGAGGTTCCTTAAAAAACTAAAAGTAGATCTACCATTTGATCCAATAATCCCACTAGTAGATGTCAACCCAGAGGAAAAGAAGTCATGTGAAAAATACACTTTCACATGCATGTTTATAGCAGTACAATTTGCAACTGCAAAAATATGGAATCAGCCCAAATGATGCCCATCAGTTAATGAGTAGCTAAAGCAAATGTGGTGTATATATATATATATATATATACACACACACACATATATACACACATATATATATATACACACACACACATATATATATATATGATGACATATTACCCAGCCATAAAAATGAATGAAATAATGGCATTTGCAACAAACTTGATGAAATTGGGGACTAATATTCTAAGTGAAGGAACTCAGGAATAAAAACCAAATATCATATCTTCTTCCTCATATGTGGGAGCTAAGCTCTGAGGATGCAAAAGCATAAAAATGATACAGTGGGTTTTTGAGACTTAGAGAAAAGAGTGGGGAAAGGGTGAGGAATAAAAGATTATACATTGTGTACAGTATACACTGACTGGGTTATAGGTGCACCAAAATCTCAGAAATCACCACTAAACAACTTATTCATGTAACCAACACCATTTGTTTCCCAAAAACCTACTGAAATAAAAAAAAAATAATAAAAACTGTATCTCAGACCACAGCACAATCAAATTAGAACCCAAGATTAAGACACTTGCTCAAAATCACACAACTACATAGAAATTGAACCACCTGTTCCTGAAAGACTCTTGGATAAATAATGAAATTAAGGCAGAAGTCAAGTTCTTTGAAAATAATGAGAACAAGGAGACAATGTACCAGAATCTCTGGGATACAGCTAAAGCAGTGTTAAGAGGGACGTGTATAGCACAAAATGCCCACATCAAAGAGCTAGACGGACCTCAAATTAATAACGTAATATCAAAACTGAAAGAACTAGAGAAACAAGAGCAAACAAACCTCAAAGCTAGAGAAGGCAATAAATAACCAAGATCAGAACTAAACTGAAGGAGACAGAGACATGAAAAACACTTCAAAACATCAATAAATCCAGGAGCTGGTATTTTGAAAATAATTAATAGACTACTAGCTAGACTGATAAAGAAGAAAAGAGAGAAGAATCAAATAAACACAATCAATCAGAAATGATAACTAGATTATCACCACTGACCTCACAGAAATACAAACAACCAACAGAGAACAGTATAAACAAATATCTCTATGCATTTAAACGAAAATCTAGAAGATGTGGATAAACCTCTGGATACATACATGCTTCCAAGACTGAACCGGGAAGAAGCTGAATTTCTGAATAGGCTAAGAATGAGTTCTGAATTTTAGGTAGTAACAAATAATCTACCAACTTAAAAAGCCCAGGACCAGATAGATTTACAGCTGAATTCTGCCAGAGTTACAAAAGAATAGCTGGTACCATTTCTACGGAAACTACTTCAGAAAATTGAAAAAGAGAGACTCCTCCCTAACTCATTCTATGAAGCCAGAATCATCCCGACACCAAAACCTGGCAGACATACAACAACAACAAAAAAACTTCAGACCAATATATTGATGAACATTAATGCAAAAATCCTCAATGAAATACTGGTTAACTGAAACCAGCAGAACCTCAGAAAGCTTATCCACCACAATCAAATTAGCTTCACCCCTGGGATGCATGATTGGCTCAAAATATGCAAATCAATAAATGTGATTCATTACATAAATACAACTCAAGCAAAAACCACATGAGTATCTCAATAGATGCAGAAAAGGCCTTCGATAAAATTCAACACCCCTTTATGCTAAAAACTCTCAATAAACTAGGTATTGAAGGAATATACTTCAAAATAATAAGAGCCATCTATGAAAAAACCCACAGTCAACATCATACTGAATGGGCAAAAGCTAGAGCATTTCCCTTGAAAACCAGCACAAAACAAGGATGGCCTCTCTAAACACTTCTATTTAACATAGTATTGGAAGTTCTGGCCAAGGCAATCAATCAGGTAAGTGAAAGAAATAAAGCATATTCAAATAGGAAGAGAGGATGTCAAATTATCATTGTTTGCAGATGACATAATTCTATATCTAGGAAATTCCATCATCTTAGCCCCAAAGCTTCTTAAGCTGATAAACAACTTTAGCAAAGTCTCAGGATACAAAATTAATGTGCAAAAATTGCTAGTATTCCTATACAACAACAACAGACAAGCAGAGAGTCAAATTATGTATGAACTCCTATTCTCAATTACTACAAAAATAAAAACAAATACCTAGGAATACAGCTTACAAGGGAAATGAAGGACCTCTTCTAGGAGAACTACAAGTAACTATTCAAAGAAATCAGAGATGACAGAAACAAATGGAAAAACATTCCATGCTCATGCATAGGAAGAATCAGTATCATGAAAATGACTATATTGACCAAAGTAATTTATAGATTTAATGCTATTATTAAACTAACAACAACATTCTTCACAGAATTAGAAAAACCTACATTAAAATTCATATGAAACAGAAAAGAACCCAAATAACCAAGGCAATCTTAAGCAAAAAAACAAAAGCTGGAAACATCATGCTACTTGACTTCAAACTATACACCAAGGTTGGGTAACCAAAACAACATGGTACTGATAGAAGTACAGACACATAAAGCACTGGAACAGAACAGAGAACTCAGAAATAAGACTTTGCACCTATAACCATCTAATCTTCAACAACAACAACAACAACAACAACAACAAACATCAATGAAGAAAAGGTTCTATATTTAATAAATGGTGCTGGGAGAACTGGTTAGCCATATGCAGAAAACTGCCACTGGACCCCTTTTTCACATCACATAGGGAAATTAACTCAAGATGAATTATAGACTTAAATGCAAGACTTAAATATATAAAAAATCCTAGAGGAAAATCTAGGCAATAGCATTCAGGACATAGGCATGGAAAAAGATTTCATGATGAAAACATCAAAAGAAATGGCAACAAAAGCAAAAATTGACAAATTAGATCTAATTAAACTAAAGAGCTTCTGCACAACAAAAGAAACTATCATCAGCGTTAACCGGTAACCTACAGAATGGGAGTAAAATTTGCAATCTATCTATCTGACAAAGGTCTAATATCCAAAGTCTACAAGTAACAAATTTACAAGAAAAAAGGCCAGGCAGCGTGGCTCACACCTGTAATCTCAGCAATTTGGGAGGCCAAGGCAGGCAGATCATAAGGTCAGGAGTTTGAGACCAGTCTGGCCAACATGGTGAAACCCTGTCTGTACTAAAAATAAAATAAAATAAAATTAGCCAGGTACAGTGGCACACACCTGTAATCTCAGCTATTCAGGAGGCTGAGATAGGAGAATTGCTTGAACCCAGGAGGCGGAAGTTGTGGTGAGCTGAGATCCTGCCACTGCACTCCAGCCTAGGCGACAGTCAATTAAAATGTCAATTAAAATAATAAGTGAATTTTTAAAGGACTAATAAATTAATTTTATGTTATTCTGCCATCTTTCTTACATCAAAATGACAAGAGTATTTATGGCTACTAAACTTAAGTTTCTTGTTTGAATTTATCATGCATTTTGAGAATTTCTTTAAAGTTGTACCAGTTAGTCTACAGTATAAAGTAGCCATATATTCATTCTTTGGATTTTTTTTCCTCAAAATTAAAGTATTTACAATTTTAATCAGAGTTTTACCTTCCAAAAGTTAGGTACATAAAATATATTTTGTTTAATCTTAACTTCTAAAATAACTGATGCACAGAGATCCAAACACATCATCCTTCTGTTATTTATTCTTTCAGTGTTTCTTCAAAGGTAATGTAAGGAGTAAAGTGTATTTAATCATTGGACTTAACAATTGCAAAAATTCAGACAAATGTTTTCCCTTCAAGTTTTGCTTTTTAAAATACAAAATCTATCATGATTCCTTCCCTGTAAGAAGGAATGTGATTTAGGAAGTTGTTACTTTACATAAGAACTCACTGTATTTACTTCACATTGAATTATAAGCTTTAGCATCAAATAAGAATCAAAGAATTGTTGAGAAACAGGAAGTGCACAACTATAAATAAATAAATAAATTGTGTGAAAAGACATGTTGGTAGTTTTACCCTAGTTGGACTAATAAGAATATAAAATGGTAAAATCCCTAATATCCCTGGATCACACACTTCTGCACACACACACATACACACACACACACACAATACATCATGATGATGATGATGATAGAGAGACACAGACAGACAGACTGACCGACAGACAGACAGACAGATATACTTTCACCAACTCATAGAGCCAACTCAGTCCTAATATATAGCAAGAGGGAAAGACCCACAGAAACATCAGCATCCTTCTGTCAGCAGGAAGAAGTTACAGAAGACCAACCTTCAGTCATTTGCCCCAAAAGATTCTGGATCTTGGACTTCTTAAGAGGGAAATGTTGCAGTAAGTAGCTAGTCAGGTATGAGCAGGGCAGGAGAGGGCTTCCTCCATACACATACCAGGAGTGTTGGGCGACCATCAGGTGATGGTTAGGTGGTTGTTAGACATTTAGCTAAAGAAATAATTGGTCACAGCTGTTACCAGGGAAAGGCCATCTCCTAATAGAAAACACCTGAAACTGATCAGCAGCTTCCCAGTAAAATCCCAGAAGTAGGCCAATGTATATAGAAAACACCTGAAACTGATCAGCAGCTTCCCAGT